>NC_133617.1:39588098-39875598 GCF_048593235.1 Sminthopsis crassicaudata | reverse complement strand
AGTGAGCTGCATACAAGGTCATCTTCGGGTCTTAAGCATGCTATTCTAACTTTCTGATAAGAAAGAAATAGAAATCAAAGAAGAAAAGGAACTATACATACAAAAATATTTAGATCATTTCTTTTTATGATGGGAAAAACCCTGGAAACTTAAGGGGTATTTTTCACTTGGGGAAAGACTGAAAAAAAATTGATAAAAGTGATAACTCAAGAGAAATCTGAACAAGTTGTAGTATGTTTGTGTTGGTGTGCTCTAAAAATGATGAGCTCAGTGATCTTAGAAAAACATATGGCATAAAATAATGAAAAACAAAATCAGCAGAACCAAAAGAACATTGTATATAGTGACAGTAATGCTGTTTTAAAAATGATTTTGAGCAAATAAGTCATTTTGATTATTATAAACTATATTAACTATAAAGGACATATGAAGAAAGATTTGCTCTGTTTCCAGAGAAAGAACTGATAAATAGCATATAAAGAATAATATAGGTACATCCATACACATATACATACATACATACGTGTGTATGTATGTGCACTGATTTATGTCTAAGGCCATTTCAGGCAGGGTCAAGGTGGGAGGGGAAAAAAGGGAAAAAAATTATAAGATTATATTGTTGAATATTTAAAAAACATAGCAATTTATACAAAATAGATTTGTAGTTTCATGTACTCTCATATTTTTATGTTATGGAAACGCTTGTTTTATTCCATAAATTAAAAATAAAATTAATTTTAAAAAGAGAAATCTGAGAAGACTTGTCTGAACTGATACAGAGATAAGTGAGCAAAACATGATTCCTATAATAACATTGTAAAACAAATTTGCACAACTTAAGGCATTCTGATCAATATATTGATCAATCATCGTTCCAAAGATTTAATGATGAAAAAATATTAGCCAGCTCCTGACAGAGAGAAAAGAAACTTAAGATGCTGAATGAGATATATAATTTTTGAAGGTAGTCAATGTAGGAGTTGATTTTTTGCTGGTCAGTGCATATTTACTAGACTTGGGAGGATTCATTTTCTCCTTTTATTCTCAACAATATGAGGGAGAGAGAGGATGTAAAAGGGAGAGAAAAAATTTTTCTCAGTATTTGAAAAAAATTCAATGAAAAAAGCTAAGTAACAGAAAAATATTTCAGCATTTCCTTCAATGTAGGTAATATGAAGTAGTAGAAGGAATTATGAAAATACGTCCAGCTCAGAGATAAAACACAGGAGAAATGTCATTTATTTACCAGACAACCTATCTCCCTTTGGACTTTTCCTGGACGAGGCAGCATTACAGCCTGCTCCATCTAGAAAGCCAACATCTGTTTCAGTATAGAAGAGGCTAGATTTTAAAGGCGTGACATTAACATTGATTTATCTAATCATAAAGATAAAGGAAAATAAAATGCAGCAAATACCCTTGGTGTGGAGTGATCAGAATATATGGCCACGGAGGAGAAGCGTGGCTGGTGAAGCATTGGATGTAAAATATTGTTTTATGAAGTGTGAAGAGAGCAAGAGAGCAGCCTGCCAAGGAAGGGGGTGGGGAGAGGTGGGAGTCAGGAGGATGAAGAAGTAATCACCAAAATAAAATGGATGAAATGTTTATGGATCTACTTGAATTTTGATTCATGTCTGTTTTATGACTTTCATTTTGAAAATGGCGTTGTGGGGGAAGAGATGATGGCTGAAAGTCTTGAGGAGATGGCAACTCCCTGAGGACTAAGGAAGAAAGCAATATTCTCCTTGTTCTCCCTTGGATGCAGGAGTGATGTATGGGTGGCATTTTCATCTGAATATTTCACATCTTCTTTGTAATAATGCATGTTAATATGGGTGTCAGGAGAACAGCATTGGGGATTAGGCTTTCTGTCTTCCATGACTCCTGGAATCATAGCCTTATTAGGGGTCAAGATATGATCGATGGAGCAAGGGTTCAATTTCTTGGCTTTTGCATTCCCCTACTCCCACTTCTTAAAATCAAATCTAATACAATAATAATAAATGACCTGAAGTATAAGTCATGGGATACAACTTCATCTTCTAAGCTGAGTATATGCATGGAGCATGTCTACTTGGTAATAACAAGTACTGATTTAGCATCTCCTCAAAACGTTTGAGTCCTGGGCATTGGGGAAATATACAGATTTAGTTAGCAAATAACCCTTCTGACTAATCTAGTCCTGGAAATTGAGGAAACATATAGAATTAGTTAGGAAAATAGCCCTTCTGACTAATCTAGTCCTGGACATTGGAGAAACATACAGACTTAGTTAGGAAATAGCCCATCTGACTAATCTAGTCCTGGACACTGAGGAAACATACAGTGTTAGTTAGGAAACAACCCTTCTGACTAATCTAGTCCTGGGCATTGGAGAAACCTACAGAATTAGTTAGGGAATAACCCTTCTGACTAATCTAGTCATGGGCATTGGAGAAACCTACAGAATTAGTTAGAGAATAACCCTTCTGACTAATCTAGTCATGGGCATTGGAGAAACCTACAGAATTAGTTAACAAATAAACCTTCTGACTAATCTAGTCCTGGACACTGAGGAAACATACAGAGATAGTTAGGAAATAGTCCTTCTGTCTAATCTAGTCATGGGCATTGGTAAAACATACAGAGTTATTTAGAAAATAGCCTTTCTGACTAATCTGGTTATGGTCGTTAGCGAAACATACAGTTAGGAAACAGCCTTTCTGAGTAATCTAGTCTAGGATATTAGAGAAGCATACAGAGTTTAGTTAGGAAATAACCCTTCTGACTAATCTAGTCAAGTCAAATCAACAAACATTTATGTTATGCACCTGCCCTGTGTTAGGTATTATGCTAAATGCTGGAAATATACACAAAAAAGGCAAAAATTCTGCTCTTAAAGTTCTCATAGTCAAAGAAAAAGATAATCTGCAAACAACCGTAAAAATAATTTTCATGCGAGATAAATTGGATACAATCAATAGAGAGGAGATACTGGAATTAAGAAAGGATAGCAAAAGTTTCTTGTAGAAGGTAAGATTTTTATTGGGAATTGAAGTAAAAGAAGAGGTTAAGATGAGGAGGGGGAACATTCCAAGAATAGGGATCAGTCAATAAAAATGATTATTGGGATACGGAATATTTAATTAAATTGAAGGGATGTAGAGAATGGATTGTAATAGGGATGGACTCGTGGAAGAGAGGTAAATGAAAGAAAGTACAGGAAGAAAAGTCATTGCTAATTAGGAAATGAGTAAAAGCTTTTTCATAGAAGGGCATTCTAAATGATAATGGTTCTCCAAAATGCTCTTGTTTTGTGACTTGTCAAAATGTGTGCTACAGCCAAAAGCTAATTTTTGTTATACTTCCAAAGAGAGCACATCAGCTGTGATTTGTGGGTGAATATTCGTGGGTGAATAATTTGCAAATATCTAATCAGTCCTCTTGTTCAATTAGGACAGTATGATATCAGAGAATTAGTAACCTTTTTAGCTTTGTTCAAAAGTGCTTATGTCAAAGGGAAAAAAAAACCTGTTTACTAGCCAGTGATTTTCCTTCTACCAGTCTAGTCTGATCTTTCTCTCTTGGTCTCTCTTGCTGGATCTTCTTCCATATTGCTTACTCTATTTGTGAGTGCTGCATTAGTCTCTGTCCAGGGCTCCCTTCTTTTTTCTTTCTATATTGTATTATTGGATAATTCCATTAGTTCCCATTGGTTCAATTATCTCTTCTATTCAGATGATTACCATATCTATTTATTAGGTATAAGCACTCTTTTGACCTACAATGGCACATGAACAACCCCTTGTTGAATTCTCAAATCTAATCTCCTTTAGACACCTAAATCTCAACATATCCAACATTTAACTCATCTCTATCTCCTAAAGCCCTCCCTTCATCCTTCTACTGTCAAGAATGTTATTATTCTCTCTAGTCACTCAGGCTCAGATTTTCAGTGTCATTATCAATTCCTCACTCTCACATGCTACAAATGTCCAACTTGTTGTAAAGTTTTGTTATTTCTCCCTTTGCAATTTTTCTCACTTCCCCTTCCACATGAATGCTGCCATAATACAGACCTTCACTCTTCATTCTAGAATACGGCTTCCTGCTAGTTAGTCTTCCTGCCTCAATTATCTCTCCTGCTCCTGTCTGCTCTCCTGTCAGCTGCCAAAGTGATCTCCCTAAAACCATAGATCTGACCTTGTCCCTTTTCTACTCAATAACCTTCACTGGCAAATTATTAATTCCAGGATCCAATGTAAAACCCTCTCTTTGACTTTTGAAGCCTTTCACACTCTCGCCTCTTTTTATTTTTCCAGTATAGTAAACTCCCCTTAATGTACAACTTGTTGACAATATATCATTCTGTTCCTCAACAAGAGATTACAGCATTTCACTCCATGACTTTTCATCTCCTCCACATCTGGAATACACTCTATTTTCTCTTAGATACTGAGCTAAAATTCAACTACTCAAACTTTTGAAAAAGGTTTTTCATTTCTCACAAAACCCCTTTCTTGTTCATATATTTTCTCTGAGATTTCCTGCCATTATCCCTATATTTATGTTGTATATGAGCAGCTTTGAAAAGAGTTTGGCAAATCCTCACGCCATAAGGGCTAGTTCTCCCTGAACATCCCATACACTCCAGGGCTGCTCACGTTCCTGTACCTCAGATCTCACCTGGGGCTCCAAGAAGCAGGAGTGTACACAGAAGCTACACTTTGGTAAAACTGTCTCAACCCATGGGCTGAACTAGGTTGAGAATCACCACTTCAAACCCATTGGTGAGTTATGGAGATGTCTACCCCAAGCACATGAAAACTTCCTCTAATGGGATGGGTGAATGACAGCAATTTGGACGAATGACCATGAAAACAGCTGTTGCTGGATCTATGGAGTACTTATGGCTTGATCAGACAAAAGATATCAAGGTCATCCATTGCAAATAGGTGATCTTTTTTTCCTTTTTGTCCAGCTGCTGGACTCTGATGACTTTGGAAAAGAAAATGAGGTTGATTTTTTGTGCAATTCTGCCTCACCTAAATATAGTTCACATTAAAGTCAAGACATCACCAGTGAGGGAATTATTTTTCTTTGAAAACAAAAGACAAATAATACCATATGTGTGTATATACATATGTTGTGTTATATGTATGTGTTTATGTATAAACATATATGTAAAAACATAAATTGCTGGTGTTTTGTTTCTTTCTTTAGGGTATAATTTGGCTGTGCCCAGGAATTGGGTTTTTGCCATTCTTAATATCTCCATTTGTTATCACAGTGTCTGGAACATAGTAAAAGTGGCTTAATGAATGCTCATTGTCTGACTGACAAGGAAACAACTCAAAAGATGTGGAGTAGTTGTGTTGATCTACACTGATGTGTCATAGATCCATGATCACTAACTTAGAAGACCTCTTATTTTTTTGCAGAGACATGCCTGAGAGAACAAATTCATCACACCTGTCTTAGGAAGGCAAGGTTTAATCAGGCATTCAGTCATGAATGTCTTTGAAAAAAAGAGTCTTGTATTCAGAAAGCTGAATGTTCTTTTCTACCAGCTCTCTGGGATGTAGTAAAAAGATTCCTAGATTTAGGGGCCAAAGTTAGTGTCTTGACACTGATTTCCAATAACTATATGACCTAAAGCTTGTCAGACCTTGTCTGAATATCTGATTCTTCTTCTGTAAAATGGGTACAATAATCCTTGCAGGATGGCATAGCAGTGGAAAATTAGTCTCAGTGATATTCACACATAGTATGTGTCTTTCTGGGCAAATAATTTAACCTTTCAGTGCTCTAAGCAACTTGCTAAGACTATAAGTAGGAGAGGAGATGACAGCCTCCTTCCTTGGGAGTTTACTTCACCAAGGAAATAAATTATACATGCAGGCCCTATCTCTAGACTCATCTATCTCCCAGGTTATTATGAGAGAAACACTTTTTAAAGCCTCTAAAATTGAAAAGTTGAAGTTTGATGATGATGATGATGATGATGACAAAGACACAGGTAATAGTTTATTATCAATGATGATTTTGCAAATGATGTAAAAAAAGCAGTCTCAGCTCTCTCTCTCTCTCTCTCTCTCTCTCTCTCTCTCTCTCTCTCTCTCTCTCTCTCTCTCTCTCTCGTAGCAAGAAATAACAAATGGATAGCCCACTGGCACTAGACCAATGTTAGAATACTTAAAGGAAGCCCTCTAGAATACTGGAAGCATCATTTTTAGAGAATATAAGGGGACATCTGCTTATGAGTCACACAAGATAGGCAGAGAGGTTTGGTTGAGACCATATTTTAGAAAGCAGTGGTGGTGGTGGTAATAATAATGGACTGGTGATGATGGTGGGACTAGTGATAGTGATGGTGATGATGTTGGGGCTGGACTGGCGATGATGATGTGATAGTGGTGGTTGAAGTGGTAGGAGAGAGGAGGATGAGGAGAAAGAGAAGGAAAAGGAGGAAAAGGAAAAGGAGAAAGAAGAGAAGGAGGAGGAAACAAATAGGATTAGGAGGAAGAGCCACAATGGAAATTACATATAGTCATATAGCATTTTAAATTATCCAAATTATTTTACACATTTGTTTCCTTTGAATTTAGGTTAGGGTACTATTGTACCTCCCCCCAGCTACGTTTATTTTTATTGCCATTTTGCAGATAAGGAAACTGAGGTACATAGAAAAGTGACTTGCCTTTGACCATAGAGCTAGAATTATGTGAGTCTTAGTCATCTTCTAGCCAACCACCATTCATGCCAATTCATCCTCTCCTCTCATTTCTTAAGTCACCTGTCTTAATATAAGCTCCTTGGAAGCAGTGGCTACTTCACTTCTTTATCCTCAGCATTTAGCATAGTGTTTACTATATAGTCAACAGGTAACACAAGGTTGGTCTTTTTGTTTGTTTATTTGTTTTGTTTTTAATTCTTTTTTTTTCATTCATTTCCTGCCTCATTTTGGGGGGCACTTATCCAACAAAAGTCTTGGTCCTGCATGCTCTCCTTTTTAAATGACTTTTCTCTTCACAATATCTGTGGTAACTGGTGGATTCTCTTATAGTTAAGAAAAGCTTCTAGTAGTAGGTGTGGAATCTGGGTCATCCCTGGTCCTGGGGGGAATTCTAGATAACTTTCTCCAGCCCTTATTCCCCACATTACCTGGAGCCTACTTGTAATCAATTTCAGATCATTAATTGGACAAAAGAATTCTCAATCATTACTTCCCTAGGGTAGTCAAGATTTAATTTGCCAGAGTCTTGTTTGTGCAGGCAATTTCTGTTTCACAAAGAGGAATATTTAGTGCTGTTGTAAAATTAATTGGGTGTGTTCAGCTCTGACCACCACGATGGTTGAAAGGTTGCAAGAGTGGCAAATGACTAGTGTTTATAAATCACAAACACTTAATAATACTTGGCTTTTTGAGAGACACACCCGGTTCCCTGCCAAGTAGCTTGTTGTTTCCCATTTATAAATGGAAGAAAATATGACTCCAAAAAATTGGTCTTAACCAGAAGACAATGTAAGAGATTTAAACACTATAGGTTTTGTTTTTTGTTTTCATTTTTTTAACCTAAGATTAGTACCTCTTTGTCTTTTGTTTCCTCCCACTATATTATTAACCCTGTGCTCTCAATAGACTTCATCTTGAATGATAAAACCTCTGAATAATATTCAGTCATTTGTATGATTTGGAAATTGTCTTTAATATTTTTCACTTCAGTGTTAAAATCAAATGAATCTTGTCTATACTTGAGTCCTCATCACTTCATGAGGAGTGAATGATCTTATTCAAAGCTGTGGCTGGGAATTCCAGTTTCTGCAGCAAATTCTGTTGAAACAGAAGGATGGATCTAAGGTAAGGGGCACTTCAGTCTATTGTTGAGGTAGACAAGAGGTCATAAGTCATGGAATCTTAAGAAACTGAGGTTATAGGAGATTAGAGAATTAGGGAGGGATGTATATGGGCAGAATAGAAGTCCTTACAGGTATTGAAATGATTGGTGAGGAGAATCATCCTGGTCTATACTGGAAACAGCATAGATTTAGCCAGTGGGAAATGAATGTTAAAGGAGGAAAGAATGATTTACTGAATGAAAGTTACACAAAGAAGCGCTGAAAATAGCAATAGGGGAGCAAGTTCCTCTATCTGACACAGTGATCCGGGATCCCCTAAAACTCTTCCTTTAGGAAAAGTATTAGCTGCCTAAATAACTCATTAGCTCACTTACTCCTTGGGAATTATAGGGAATTTTGGAAATAATAACCATATAGAATGAGAGAATAAGGTATCCATTCTAGAGAAGGAACTAAGAGGTATAATATCTTTTTAAAAATCACTCCCTCCTTCCTTTCTTTCTCCCTTCCTCTCTCCTTTCCTTCTTTTTTCCTTTCTTCCTTCCCTCCTTTCTTTCTTCTCTTCCTCCCTCACTCCCTCCTTTCTTTCCTTCATCCCTCCCTCTCTCCTTTTTTCCTCCATCCCTCCTTCCTTCCCTTTTTTTCTTCTCTCTCTCTCTCTCTCTCTCTCTCTCTCTCTCTCTCTCTCTCTCTCTCTCTCTCTCTCTCTCTCTCTCTCTCTCTCTCTCTCTCTCCCTTCCTTCTTTTCTTCCTTCCTTTTTTAGCTTTGGGAATATGGCAGTTGTATTTGGTCAGAGTTCTAATTTTTCTTTCATAAAGGCTGCGGTTGCATAGTATATAGAGGTCAGGCCTAGAATTGGAAGACCAGAATTCAACTCTAACCTCTACCATTTACTAGCAGTATAACCCTAGACAAGTCACTTAACATCTGTTTGCTGCAGTTTCCTCAACTGAAAAAAAAACCAGCATCTACTTTGCAGGATTGTTGTCAGACTTAAATGATATGTTTGTGTTTTAAAACATTTTAACAGATTGCTCAGCACATTGTAGGCACTATGTAAATGTTTATTCTTTCCCTCTTTCTTCATGTTGATATTTTCTAACACTACCTAAGTCATTATATTTATTATTCTTTTGCCTCTTTTCTTATCAGTCTACTTCGCTTTATAACATTTTTCCCGTGTTTCACTGATTTCTCACATTTATCATTTCTTAAAATGCAAGCAAATTTCCATTACATTTATATATCAAAATGTGTTTAGTCATTCTCCAATTTGGGTCCAATCTTTCATTTTGAGCTTTTTATCACAAATATTGTTGTTATGAATATTTCTCTCTATATGGATCTTTTCATGCTGTCAACTTTCTTTCTTGGGCTATAATTTCAATGGTGGGATATCCATCAAATAGCTGTCTTGCTTCAAATCCTGTTTCTGACACATCCTGGTTATACTGTTATTGTTGATCAGTCATGTCCAGCTCTTCATGACCCCTTTGAGAGTGGGGGGGTCCCTTGGCAAAGAGCAAAGGTACTGGAATGGTTTACTCTTTTCTTCTCTAGCTCATTTTACAGATGAGAAAACAGAGGCAAACAGGGTTAAGTGACTTGCCCAGGGGCACACAGTTAATACATGTCTGAAGGAAGATTTAAACGTAGAAAGATGAATTTTCATGATATAGGAAACAAAATATCTTACCAAGAACTGCACTGACTCACAGATGAATGCTGGAACATTTTTATTTTACATTCTTGCAAGAACAGGTGTACCCCAATTCTGTAGGATGGGAACATGCCTACAGAGGCCAGATCAAGACTTTTTGTGGGATTCAGTTAGCCCTACTTCTCCTTCAGGATCCTTATTGGTAAAAATCTTTTCCAGGTTACAGTTCCCCTTTATAAGATGAGTAATATAACCCACTTTAAGCAAAATGTGACCAGAGCAATTCTTCCTTTGCTTCTTTGAGCTTCTGCTATTGGTCACATTTCCACCTTCTTAATCCTTACTTGTCAAAGAGGCAACCCACCTCCTCCTTAACTGCAACCTTATTACATTCCTTGGGATACTTACCCTTCCTCAAGGACACCTGGGGAAGCAAAACAATCAAAGCCCAAGAAAAGCCCATTTCTTTCAATGATCCCAGGCCTGGTGCTCCATCTACCACAGCACTTAGCTGCCCTGGTTCCAAGGTCCTAAAATATCCTCTAAATATTTCAGGCTACCATTTGAGATTCTAAGATACAAATCACTTTACCAAAATGCCTTCACAGCAATTCAGGAAATGAGGGTGTTTAAAAAAGAGAAGAAAAGACTAGGGAGGAACATGATAGATTGAAAGGAAATCAATCACATGAAAAAGGGAGTAGACTTGTTTTGGTTGGCCTTAAAGGGCAGAAATATCATCAATAGTTGGATGTTACAGAGAAGCATGTCAGAAAGAAACAAAAATATATAGTGCTATCCCAGAAGGCAATGGCCTCCCTCAAAGACCCTGAGCAAGTCACTTAAACCTATTTGCCTCAGAGATCTTTGAGTAAACACTGAAGGGCCACTTGTCCCTCCAGTTGTAATATGTTGTAAAATGTGTTGTAAAGATTTTTTTTTTCCTACTCTGATAAATGACCATTGTTTCCCATTACAACTCTGTGATATTCTATTGTCTGCAAGTGTTCCTCTGACAACAGAGCAGGAAAGGAAACCCAGACTGAAAATCTAATCACAGCCTCAGAATTAGTTAGAGGGAAATGTTTTCTTTCAAAATGAATGTGACTATGGTCTCCAGTCTAGAATCATTCAATTATAAACTTAAAGTTGGAAGAGACCTTACATGTCTTCTAGGCTAACCCCTTCATTTTACAGACAACAAACCTGGAGGGTTAAGTGGCTTTACTAGGGTCAAATGGATTAGAAGTAGTAGAGAGAGGATTCTAGCCTAGGGTCTTACTGATTCTGAGTTCAGTATCCTATACAGTATGTCAATAATCCTTACAAGCTAATGTGGATGGATTGAAGAAAACTAGTCAATCTAGTTTGGGACAATTATCTTTTGATTTTGGGTCATCCATTTTTCTTCCAACTGAGCAAATCTTTGTCTGAACTGATGAGTTCATGTACTTATTCCAAATGATACTACCTTTATTCCCAACTTCACTTGAATAGACATGATGACCTAGGACTCCTCTAGGGAACGTTTCAATTCTCCCTGCCACTGGCTTTAAGGTCTTACTCCACCTCAGAGATTGTAAACTTCTATCCTCTGGTGGCCCAGTTTCATTAGCTTTCTTTCTAGACCTATTTTTCTCTCAGTGTGATATCCAAAGTCTCACTGCGTAATTATCCTTATCCCAATGTATCTGATTAACGTATTTCACTACTTCTCCCAGCTGAAAGAGCTTTAGTTGAAGTCTGATTACTTTGTTGTACTCTTGACCCAATGGTCCCTTTACCTCTCTGGTTAGATAGATAGACAGATGGACATCATAAATGACACTGAATAGAGCATTGGGCCTGGAATCAAGAAAATCTGAATTTAAATTTAGACCCAGACATTCATTAGCTATGTGATCCTAGGCAAGTCATTTGACCTCCTTTTGCCTAAGTTTTTTTCATTTTAAAATAAGGATAATAATATCCCCACTTACCTCCCTGGATGGTTGTAAAGAATAAATGAAATAATAATTATAAAGCTTTTAGCTCAATGACATATACTAAGCATTGTGAAAATTGTTTGCACTATTGTTTTGTTGATTGATAGAGATAGAAAGATAAAGGTACAGACAGATAAGTAGATAGATACATAGACAGATAGATAAACACATAGATTGATAGATAGATAGGCAGCAGACAGACAGGCAGACTGATAGATCATCGATGATATAGTGGATAAACTACTGTATCTGGAATCAAGAAGACCCAAATTCAAATCCAGCCTCAGAAAATTACTAGCTGCTATTTAATTTCCATTTGCCTCAATTCTCTCATCTATAACATGGACATAATAATAGCATCCAACTCTCAGGGTTGTTATGAGGTTCAAAAGAGAAAATAACTATAAAGTTTTTAGTGTAATGCTGGCATGTAATAGGTGCTATATAAATGCTAGCTATTCTTATTATAGAGAGATGGAGACGGATCGATAAATACCCATGGATTTCTCCAATACCTGTCCCTGCTGTAGCAGAGGTAGTGGTTGTTTTTCCTTCATTCTCGACAAGGACCATGACATCAGGGAGGTGATGCTGTGATATGAAAGTAAATTGAATTTAATTGAGGGAGAGCTGTACAAGGTCGACTACTATATCTCAAGTCCCTAAACTGTATTTTTCTGTCATATTCCTATGCAGCCTGAAGATAGAAAAGGGGGAGAGTCACCACTAATAGACTGCTCTTCTTGCTTACATGTTCTCATTTCTTCCTCTTGATGTGGGAAACAGATGCTTGAGGCTGCCTAAGACCAAAAAAAAAAAATGCTCAGAAATGCTCAGAAGAGGCGGTTGATCTGTTTGGATGTATCTGCCACTTTGGCTTATGGAAGATCACACTTGAGCTGTCATTTCCCACATGAACCAATCGCTGTTCTTTTAGCAACCTAATTTTCCTCTTAGAAACAGTGGAAGAGCAGCGTTTTCTGCCAAGAGAGACTGTTGATTCCCCTAGACATATAGAGTTCTGATATTAGAGAAAAGGATCTGGGGGCTTGCAATTTAGGGGTTTGTCATTGTACACTTCAAGGATTTGTTGTCCAGCCTGTTTCCTCCTCCTCCTTAAGAGGAGAGATTTGGGTTCTTAGCATAATCTTATTTCTTAGAATTTTAAAGTATGCAAAGCCCATTGCATATATACATATGAAATAGGAGAGTGGTACTACTTATGAACTAACAACTACCCTACCCCTTTGTCATATATAGAGTTCAGATACATTCCTATTGACTTAACAGAGACGGTACAGGTTTTCTAATTATTTCCAATTAAAGAGGTAATATGAAATAGATATGGCCAGATAAGTTGGAACTTTAGTGTGAAGGACCTTAAATGCTAGCTAAACAGTTTGTATTTTATCCTATAGTCATTTGGGAGAAACATAATGTTTTTGATCTAAGGAAGATATGGTTATACCAGTTTTAGGACACCAGACATTTCTTTTTTATTTAAGAAAGCCAGATCCTGACTCACAAAACTTTTCACAGTGACAACATTAAACAAGTTACATTTATCTGATATACCTGGACTATTTGTACCCAAAATGGGGCTAACCCTTCCTTCCAGTCAGTTGTCCTCTTCTTTTCCCAAAACACACAGAATTTTTAGGATAGGGATATCCACTTAGATCTAAAATGGATCTCATATTAAAGAAGGGAAAGGAACCTGTATGTGCAAAAATATTTGTGGCAGCCCTTTTCGTAGTGGCTAGAAACTGGAAATTGAGTGGATGCCCATGAATTGGAGAATGGCTGAGTAAATTATGGTATATGAATGTTATGGAATATTATTGTTCTGTAAGAAATGACCAGCAAGATGAATACAGAGAGGCTTGGAAAGACTTACAGGAACTGATGCTAATTGAAATGAGCAGAACCAGGAGATCATTATACACTTCAACAACAATACTGTATGAGAATCAATTCTGATGGACATGGCTCTCTTTAATAATGAGAGGATCCAATTCAGTTCCAGTTAATCAGTGATGGACAGAATCAGCTATACTCAGTGAAAGAACACTGGGAAATGAGTGTGGACTGCTTGCATTTTTGTTTTTTTTCCCAGGTTATTTTTATTATTCTAAATCCATTTTTCTTATGCAATAAGAGAACTGTATAAATATGTACACATATATTGTACTTAAGATACTTTAACATGTTTAACATGTATGGGACTGCCTGCCATCTAGGAGATGGGGTAGAGGGAAGGAGGGAAAAATTGGAACAGAAGTGATTGCAAGGGTCAATGTTGAAAAATTACCCATGCATATGTTGTCAATAAAACTCTATAATAATAAAAAATAATAAAATGAAATGTATCTCAGAGGCTATCTGTTTATCAGAGGAGGAAACTGAGATTCAAGGTCAGATGGAAAATAATTATCAATGACATAATTGGCAGAAATTTAAACCTCTGAATCCAGAGTCACATCTGTTTCCACTCAACTATATTCCTTTCTGTCCCCACAATCCACTAATTACTCTAAATTAATCTCAGAATCTGTTTATCATCTTTTTATACCATGGAATATTGTGTCTGTAAATATTGACAGCAGGAATACTTTGAAGAACTAGCCTTCCTCCCTTTTCTTAGCAGTAACAGGAGGCAACATCTCCAATCAAGGACAGGAGAAGGCAGCTGTAAGAACACCAGAAGATTAAACCAGCTGTTTAACAGTTAGCATCATTGGAGTCTAGAAAGAGTCCAGGATACAGTAGACACTCACAGCCCAATAAAGAACAGAAATGCAGAAGAATGAAACACAAGAGAAAGACTATTGTACCAAAAAAGATAATCGAACATGAAACTACAAATCTATGATTTACAACTGACTAATCCTTTCACATATACAACATTGTTGTGTAAATTACATTTTGCTTCTTTCTCCTCAACCTAGAGATAGCTATATGATATATATATTTGCTGAGGCAATTGGGGTTAAGTGACTTACCCAGGGTCACACAGCTAGGAAGGGTTAAGCATTTGAGATCAGATTTGAACCCAGGTCCTCCTGACTTCAAGGCTGGTGCGCTAACCACTGCACCACTTAGATACCCACTATATGATATATTACATACACACATGCATATACATTAAGACATACATCTATATGCATATATATATATATATATATATATAAAATTCTCCACATACTTTTATACACCAATCGTTTCTCTGGGTACAGATAGTGTCTTTCTTCTTATGTTCTGTAAAGTTAATTTGGGTATTTACAATAGACAAAATATCTTATTTGCTCCATGGTTCTTAAAACAATATTGGTGTTGCTGTATACAATGTTCTCTTGGCTCCGCTTATTTCCCTCTTCATTATTTCATGCAAGTCTTTCCATATTTTTCCTAAGATCATTGAGCTCATCATTTCTTGTAGCACAATATTATTCCATTATAATCATATAATACAATTTGTTTAGTCAATGCCAATTTGATGGCCATCCCAGAAATGTCTAGTTCTTTGCCATCACAAAAAGAACTACTATAAACATTTTTGAAGGTACAGATCCTTTCTCCCTAATCATCTTTGTAAATGGACCAAATAGTATAATCAGTAGGTTAAAATTATATTGAAATGAAACTAAATGCCAGAAAATTTGGACAAAAAGAATTAGAAAATTACCAAATGGCATGATGGTATAATATAGTAATGATAGGAGACATTTTAGGTATTTGGAAACCTATATCTAGCCTTACAAAGTCTCTACAAAGGGAAAAATAGAATTCTAGCATGAGTTATAAGAAGGCCCTTTGTCATATGTGTTCTATATCCATATGCTTCATTGACATTTTACTATAAATTTGTATCTATCTCCCCAAGAATTTTGTGCAAAATAAAAGTATATACCATGTTTGAGGGATTTATTTTGATAACATTTGTCTTTTCTATACTTACTTTAAAATACCTTTCTAAAAAAATATTGGTCAGACTGACTGATAATTGCTAGACAGTTCACAGATTGAGGCTTATAAACAATGGTACTAAAAGCCCCAATAACCCAGAGACACTTGAGGGAGCAATAGCAATTGTTCTTTGGACCCAGTCCATCAATGAAAAGGATATCTATGGAAGGAGTAATAATCACATACAATAACCATTCTCTGGCTTATGCTTCTACCCAATATTTGATGTGAGAAGTATCAAAATTTGGCTCCTATCAATCTCCACAACAAAAGAAAAACTGTTTCCAGCTCCAATGGAAGCACTTAGACCTATAAAACAGTAAATATGAAATAAATAGATGGAAACCTATTCGCCTATCAATAGGCAAGACAGTTCTCTCTCAGATTAGCCTTTACTTTCTCTGGGTGTGTTTATTCTCCTTACTTTTGTCTTGCAGATTCCCTTGTTCATCGTAATACATAGTTTTGACATAATGTCTTTCTTGATTCTCCCCCCACCAAATAAACCCTCCCAAACTGCCTTATGTTTGGCTACCTTGCATTTATTTGGTAATCTTTATGCTTATGTTTACTTTCTATACACTCACATATATCTATAAAATTTCTTCTGATAGAGTGTGAACTCTTTGAGGGATTCTGTAATTCTTTGTATTTACCTAGTATTTGTCACAAGTAGGCTTTTAATAATGCGTGCTGAAGGACTTCTTGATTCCATACTTATATTACTATACTAAAATTGTTTTTCCCCTTTAAAAAGAAAACATTCAGATTTGCTAAACAATCAAGCAGCTCTCCTAATGAACTATGGGTGGATAACTTGGTGAGAGAGATAATGTGCTTGATTTAGAATCAGGAAAACTTGGATTCAAATGCTACCTTTGACAATTAACTATTTGTGAGTGGTTATAAAAAAAAAAGTCATAGCCTCTTTTAGCTTCAGTTTCTTCATCTGTAGAAATTGAATGATAATACCTCTCTTAACTAGCATACATAGTTGTTGAGATAAGTTACAAACTTTAAAATGCCATGCTAGTATCAATAATAATTGTTATTGTTCATCCAACATTCTAAAGGGATTATCAGGAAATAGAAAATCCAAATATTAATGAATAATAATTATTATTAACTATATAATCTGCATTCTCAGAAACTATCTGGAGCACTACTTGTGTCATTGTTTTCCCTTTTAAAGACCAAGTCCAAGAATAGAGCCCAGAAAGGCACATTCAGTTGCTAAACAGTTGAACCCCTTCTTTAAATACTCATAATCAAAAGGATGCTGAGAAATGTTAAATAAATGACTCCAGAAAAAAATACATGACACAGTTTTAAGATTAATATGAATTATTAGCATTTCTCCATCACTTAAGCCTAGACAGTCAACTGAACAATAAATCAAATCCTGATTTGTAGTTTGTGGCATTTCTGAAGTTTAAATGCTCAATCTGAAAATTTAACCATTGACTCTCAAGACCCAATATGAACTAAGTCCAGGACATTCTTCTTCGTAGCCTGTATATAGTGAAGCATGGAATTCACAGTAACTTTTCTATACCATGATGTTTTCTCTTTTGCCTTGCTCTTCCTTGGGCTCTGCAATCTGCTTAACTCAGGAACACCACAGATTAGTCTCACAACTTAATATTGTTCAAGAGCTTCCTCTATTTAAAAAAAAATTGAATTTTGTTCTGTTTGCTATAGCCACTGCTGTGCTGCTGGCTTACACTCCTGCAGCTACTAGTCTAGTTTAGAAATGCCCCACTCCTTGACTGCTGTCATCCCTGGGATCATATGGTTTCCTAGAAGAAACACATGGCTGCGCAAGCTATTCTCTAGGAAAATATATGTCTGACCAACATCATCTTCTCTAACTGTCCCAGATCCCATTCTCCAGTTGTTCCTTGTATCATCGCTTTCTCTTTTAAAGATCAAGTCCAAGAGTATAGCTCAGATATAGGAAATGTCTGTGAACCAATCATTCAAATTCAATGTGATATCAACTGAGCCATAAAAGTAAAGGGAAGGAATTTATACCTTGTCAGTGAGTTAATTTTGTCAATTGAATTTTGCATGTTGTTACAGAATGTAATCCATGTAATTTTTCTAGCAGAAAAAAAATTCTCACTGGTAGAACTTTTCACAATTTTATATGATGGGCACAATCAAATGCAGAACACTGTACTCATCAGTAAACAAATGGGCTTCATAAAAATATAGACATAAGCAAAGGTAGAATAGAGGATGAATACAAAATACCAAAGTGTTCATTAGTCTTCTAAGAAAAGAAGTAGAAGTAAGAAAGGTCAAAATGAGCTTAGCTTCTTTTTACAAATGAGGAAACCAAGACTTAGAGAGGTTAATTGGTGTTTGTCCATGGTCACTCAGGTAGTAAGAGTCAGAGGAGGCATTTGAACCCACATCTTGATTTGAAGTGCAGAGCTCTTGACATTATACCTTACTGGCTCTCAGAGGCAGGAAAGGAATTTATAAGTACACCAAGTCTTATTTTTGCTTTTGTTTTCTGGGGAAGAAAAGAAGTTCTGCTTCTCTACCAAAGTCTTCAAAATGAGACAGATAAAATATTTTCCCCTTAGGTGAGGAGACAGTAAGAGAGCACTTGTCTGTCCTGAATGTGTTTAAATTGCTAGTCCCAACACCACTACACTCCAGGGTATTTGGGAAGAAATGGTGAATATAATTTAAGAGGTATTGTCATTGAAAGACATATGAAAAGAGGTTGGAACAATTAATAAAGAAGCATTTATTAAGCATTTTCTGTGTATAGGCATTATTGTATATATATAAAAATATAATGGGGGCAGCTAGATGGTGCAGTGGCTAGTGCTAGTCCTAGAGGCAAGAGGACCTGAATGTAAATGCAGCCTCTGACACTTAATACATACTAGCAATGTGATCCTGACCAAGTCACTTAACTCCAGTTACCTCACCAAAAATACAGTGGGGGATATAAATACTATAAATAAATTGACAAATAAAAACTGGGGACAGAAATGCAATAAATAAAACTATATCTCCTATCTAGAAGCTTGTTATTACTGTTCAGTTCTTTCATTTTTGTCTGACTCTTTGTGACGCAAGTTTTCTGAGCAGATGCTAGATTGATTTGCTATTTGCTTCTACAGTACATTTTATAGATGGGGAACTTATGCAAACAGGGTTAAAGGGTTTGTCCATAATCACACAACTAGTAAATATCTGAAGTGAGATTTGAACTCATGAAGATGAGTCTTCCTCTCTCTAGATCAGGCACTCTATCCACTGGACCACCTAACTGCCCCAGAGGAGGTACTTACACTGTAATAATCAAGAAGTTGTTAAATGTCTATGAAATCCCAGCCAATTTGTTTAAGTTTTGGAGATACAAAGACAAAAGGTTTTTCTATGCCATTGGGGAAGATGGGAGTGAGACATGGGGAGAAAAAGAGAAAGGGAAAAAGACAGAGACAGAAACACAGAGAAGGATAGAGACAGAGAGATTTGTAGGTATGTATGTCTATCTATCTATATATCTATATCTATAGATATAGATAGATATGTATATTTATGTGTACATATATACTTATTCATAAAAATCTATTTTTGGAGAGAAGACACTAAAAGATGAGGGGTTTATAGGATCAAGAATGGTCTTATGTAGGAGGTGAGTTGATCTTTGATAAAAGTAGAGATTCCAAGAGGTGGAGATGAGGAAATACCAGACATGAAGGATATGCAAAGTCATGAAGATCATATAACAACAATATGAATTATGAACAGTTATATGAGTTATGAACAGAGTCTTTGAAGGAGAATAATAAAGCAGTACAACTAGACATGTAGATTGGGACTAGGATGTCAAGGGCTTTAAATACCCAACAGAAGGTTGTAATGTAATGTAAAACATATTGCCCTAGAAGTAACAGAGAAATATTAAAGGAATAAAAGTATATTCAGAAAATATAGGTCTGTGAGCTTGACTTTTATTAATGAACAAACACTATAATACATCATTAAAGTTATTGTTTATGGGCTCATGGAGCTTAGAAAGAGAAACTGAGAGGTACAAAAGGCAGTCTATGCCAGATTAATGTCTTTCCTTTTCTTGAAAGTATTAGGATGTTCAATAACATTCCACTCCATATACTCTACATCTAATGGTGATTTCCCATGTCTGAGAAGAAGTGTAATGGCTTATATATTTTATTTCGTAGAGGTTTTTTTAAACATATTATCCTTGCCTTCTCCTATTAGAATTTAATCCCTTGAGAATATGAACTAACTTTTTTTGCTTTTGTCTGTATCTCCAGTACATGGTTGTGCTGTTCAGCCATGTTCAATTTTTCGTGACCTTTTTTGGAGTTTTCTTGGCAAAATTACTGAAGTGTTTTGTCATTTCCTTTTATAGTTCATTTTACAGATGAGAAAACCGAGGCTAAGTGACTTTCTTAGGATCATACAACTAGTAAATGTCTTAGAACAGATTTGAACTCAAGATAAGTTTTCCTGGTTCTAAGCTCTATTTACCATACCACTTGGCTGCCCACTTAACACATAGTAAGTATTTGATAATTGCTTTTTGATTTGGATTATTAGATATCTACGATGGCCAAGGTAGGGTGCTAATCAATAGCTATGAGAAGACAAAAATAAACAAAAAACAAAAAACAAACAAACAGTCCATAATGGTAAGTTCCACACTGGAGGTTGAAGAGTAGGGAAGGACACAATATAGAGAGAAACCTAGACAATACTTTAAATATACTATAGATTAATTTCAGTGAAGCACTTATTAATTCTTTCTTTCCTGCTCTCCTTTTGGATACTATATGTTTTAGATTCCTGAACAATTAGTTGCATTTGGGAACTAATTGAGTGACTGAACCTAAAAAGTAGGCAATAATAGGTTGATGTCACCTTGGATGATAGTCCATAATGGAAATCCGCATGGGGAGCTGTCCTTTGTCCTGTTCTGCTCAATATTTTCATCAGTAACTTGGAAGGAGGCATAAGTGGCATACTGATCACATTTTCAGATGACAGGAAGTTGAGAATAGCTAATAAGTTGGAAGATTGTGATCACCAAGCTCTAGACAGGTAGGAATAATGGGTTGAATCTAATGAGATGAAATTTAATAAAGATAATTATTAACTCATACTAAAAAATCGATCTCACCATTACAATATCTAAAAAGTACTGCAAAGTTTCAGTATGTTTTGAAGATTATTTGGGGGAGATTAATATACATGCATATGAATTTAATTGTATAATATGTTTTATATATATATATATATATATATATATATATATATATATATATATATATATATATAGAGAGAGAGAGAGAGAGAGAGAGAGAGAGAGAGAGAGAGAGAGAGAGAGAGAGAGAGAAAGAAAGAAAAAGAGAGAAAGAAAATTTATAATTTCATCAGTGTAAAGATTTGCTGGAGAGAATACAGTCTACCAATTCAGACTGTTAACTGTCTGCAACTATTTTTAGACATTTCCAGGGGGCAGGGTTGGGAGGGAGTGGTTCTTGACTTACCAAGGATCCTGTTACTTTGAGTTGAAGACTGGTGTCTATTCATTAAACCTCATAATTCTCTTATGATATATTCAATACCTCACTTGAGAGAGGCAATGGTCCCATTGTTTTTTCTCCTTATCATACAATACATGGAGTACTTTTATTTGCCTGTATTCAAAGTTTGGTATCTTAGAAGATAAGATTCAAACCCTTCTCAACTCATTTTACAAATGAGGAGACCAAGACAGGCAGAGTTAAATGACGTGGCCAAGGTTATACAGCCAGTAAGTATCTTAAGGAAGATTTGAATTGACTGCAGGTGTGAACTATTTACTCAGCCACCCAGCTGCCCTGGAATTAGGAAGAATTGAGTCTAAATCGAGCCTCAGATAATTTCTGGATATGTGACCTTGGACAAATCATTTAACTTCTATCTGCTTCAATTCTCCTCCTCCTACTCCTTCTCCTCTTTCTTATTCTCCTCTTCCTCCTCCTCCTACTTCTTCACAAGATTATTGTAAAAATCAAATGAGAAATTTATGAAGTTCTTTACATATCTTAAATTTTTATACACCCACTATTATTGTTATTATTATTATTACCTCATAGTATTGATAGAAATAACAAAACAAAATCTACAAATTCAATAAAAATGTTATTATTCCCTTTTGTGTTATCTCATAGTGGCCAAACTCATGTATCATTAAATCAATCAACTACCATTTAGTACATATTTAATATATGATTAGCACTTATTAGCTTTATCACTGAGGTAAAGAACAGGGATTCAAAAAAAGTGGAGGATTTAGTCCCTGCCCTCAAGGAACTCACAGTCTAATGAGAGATACATGGAAAAAACCTGGCAAGGTAGAGAGTAAAAGGAAGGTGACCTAAGAGAGGAAGGCTCTGGAATCTGTGGGTCAGTCAGGATTAGAAGGACTAGGAAAAGACTTCCTGAAGTATGTGACATTTGAGCTCAGACTTGAAGGAGTCCAGGGATCCTAAAAGCAGAGATGAGAAGGAAAAACATCCATACATGCATGGGGGACATAGTGCCAAGAACCAGAGGTGGGGGATAGAGCATCTTGTGGAAGAATTATAAGCCAATAGAGTATGCTCAGGAACTCAATACAGAAATTCACTCCATAATTTGTGGTTGAAAGTATTAGAAAGGTACTTGAGTCTCAGAGAGGTTAAGTGTTTTTTCTCAAGTTCACACAGCTAATAAGCGTCAAAGACAGATAGGTTTTCTTTACTCTTAGTCAAATACTCTATCTGTTAGGCCAAATTGTCTCTAACAAAACCCAATAGAATAAGAACAGCTGTCAATCTGATAACATCTAAGCTGTATCCTTACCATCATGTCTGTTCCCTCGCCATCACCCTCATCTTTCCCCTCCCCTCCAGATTCCAGGAACCAGGTCTTCAAGTCATAGTGATTATCTTTACCACTCCTTTCCATATTTTTGTAAGGTTGTTCTCCATGCCTAAAATGCTCTTCTTTTTTACTTAGACCTCTGGGCATCACCAATTTTTTTCAAAACTTAGCAATGTGTAACTTTCTATAGTCATCTAAATAATTATATATATATATATACATATATATATATATAATTTATCTATATTTATATACAAAATTTATATATATATATGTGTGTGTGTGTGTATGTGTGTATATATATATATATATATATATATATATATATATATGTAATTTCCCAGTACTAGAATCTAGAACAGTATCTTGACCATAATAGGTATTTAATAAATGCTTGCTGGATTGTATTCTAAGTCAAAAGCACCAAATCTTTCAATTGTTTTTTTATTTCATTCTTGATGGTAATTCTTCCACCCATGCAAACTCCAATCCATCCATACATTCACTGTCCATGTCCTTCCATAATTCCTCCATAGAGAATCTCTTCATTGACCGGATGTCTTGCTTTCAGTCTTTCCATATTTCATGGCTATCAATGCAAAATTAAGGTTGGCTTTCTGTAATTTTTCCCTTAAATTAGAAGATTGTACAGGTATAAGGCCATAGAGAGAGTGGGTGATGGAGATTATATTTTGAAGAGGGGGGAAACTGAGGCTCAAACAAAGTAAGTTATTTGCCTAAGGTCACACAAGTGGTAAATGGGGGTGATAGAGCTGCAATTCAACTACAGATACTAAAAAGAGAAGTATGATTCTCTTTCTACTGCCACCAATCTAATGGGCTCACTGCTTTTTCTGGTTATTCATGTTCTTGATTATTTCTTTTATGCTACTTTGTTTATTCTGTTGGTGACAATTGTTACCCATTACATTATCATTATTTCTTTTGATCTTCAGAATTGATATGGTTGATAATCCACATTTTATCTTGCTTTTCCTACTATAAATCTTGTGATTCTAATGGAGAAAGAAATGGGGAATGAAAAAGAGAGAAAGAGGAAAGCAGAGAGAGGGACAAAGAGAGTTTGTATATATGTGTATGAGATATATGAAGGAAAAGGGAAGAAAAGATGGAGGAGGAGAGAGACAGAGACAGACAAATAGAGGAAGGGAGGGAGGGAAAGGGGATAGAAGAATGAGAGGATTGAGAAGGGGAGAGGGGGGGAAGAAAGAAAGGAGTGACAGAGAGACAGAGACAGAAAGGCTGAAACAGAATGAAGGGAGGGAGAGAGAAGAAGAGGGATAACAAAAACAGAGTAGAAGGGAATGAGAGAGAGACAGAGAGATACAAACGGAGAGAGAGGGAGGGAGATAGAAGAAAGAGGGAGAGGAAGGAGAGAAGAGAGAAAGAGAAAAACAGATGAAAAGAGGGAGAGAGAGAGAGAAGGAAAGAGAGGGAGGGAGAAAGGAAGGAAGAGAGAAGGAGGAAGAAGGAGAGAGAGAGCAAAGAAGGGAGGGAGGGAGGGAGAAACAGAGAGAGTGGATAAGAAGAGATAACAGTAAAGTCCTCTGGTATTAATCATAGCTCACCAAGCTCGGCTTCCCCCATCCCTTCCCATCTTTATGATCATATGAGAGAGTAATGGAAGGCATTTATGTAAGACATCATACAGAAGCTTTGCTCTTCAAATATTAGCTTAGTAGTACCCACAGGTTTACATATACTTGGCTAGAGCAATAGATAACCTTGAGGATCATGATAAGAAACCTTATCCGTCTTGGAAAACATTTGGATGAATGGGTATTTAAGAGTCAGAAGTGTCTGAAACCAGAGGCTTAGAATCCCAATCAGCCTTCATGCCCCCTGGGCTGGTGATGTCTTAACCTCTATAGGATAAGTAAGTACCTGCCAGAAAGGAGAAGCCACTAGTCATTCTGAAGTGTCAGTCACTCATGAGTACATAAATAGATCCCAATGGAATGGCAGCATCCTCAGGCACTGAGAGGAAATGCCTTATCTGTAACCTACTTTGAGAATATAGTCATTTTTACCAGCCTTTCTACCTGTCATTGGCTGCTTCCTGTGTTGGTCGGGGCTCTCCCTCCTCCCTCCGGCCAACTATTAAACGCATAGAAAAGAAGTGTGGGTAGGGATAAAATGTTGGTTTTGAGTCAGGAAGACATAGGTTCTGATTCCACCTCAAATACATATTGGCTATATAACACAGGGCACCTTCTGGGTCTATAAAAAAAAAAAAAAATGGGTGAATCCATTGACTTCAAAAGTCCTCTTCAGCTTTAAATCTATGATCCTATAATCCTATAGTCTTAAGAAAATTGAGACTTTTTTTTCTTTTTTTACATATTATGTCATCTTACTTTCACATCACCTTTTTTCTGTTTGGGTGATTTATTTTGTTTTTTTATTGTAGTAAGTTAATATTTAATACACATTGCTTTTTGAGTCATGTTGGGAGAAAAAAAATCAGAGCAAAAGGGAAAAGCCATGGGAGAGATAAAAAATAAAGAAGTGAACATAGCATGTGTTGATTCATATTTAGTCTCCTTAGTTCTTTTTCTGGATGAAATGGCATTTTCTCTAGGGATTGCTTTGGATCACTGAACTACTAAGAAGAACCAAGCCTTTCATAGTTGATCATCACATATTCTTGCTGTTATCATGTACAATGGTTCATCATCAATTTATGTAAATATTTCCAGGCCTTTCTATAATCAGCTTGGTCACCACTTTTTATAAAACAGTAATATTCCATTACCTTCATATATCACAACTTGTTCAGCCATTCCCAACTGATGAGCATCTACTCATTTTCCAATTCTTTGCTACCATAAAAAGCTGTTGCAAACATTTTTACACATATGGGTCCTTTTCCCTCCTTAAAGATTTCCTAAGGATTCAGGCCCAGTAATGGCATTGTTGGGTCAAAGGGTATACACAATTTGATAGCTTTATGTGTATAGTTCCAGATTGTACTCCAGAATGGTTAGATCATTTCACACCACCACCAGTAATGCATTAGAGCCCCAATTTTCCCACATGCTCTCCAGCATTTATCATTATCTTTTCCTATCATCTTAACCAATTTGAGAGGTATGAAGTGGTACTTCAAAGTTGTTTTAATTTTCATTTTTCTAATCAATAGTAATTTAGCATTTTTTTCATATAACTACAAATGGGTTTAATTTCATCATCTGAAAATTGTCTGTTCTTATCCTTTGACCATTTATCAATTAGGGAATGACATGTATTCTTATAAGTTTGAAACAGTTCTTTATATATTTTAGATATGAGCCCTTTATCAGCAACATTGGCTATAAAGATTTCCCTCCACATTTATACTTCTATTTTAATCTTGTTTCTATTGGTTTTGTTTTTTACAAAAACTTTTTAATTTAATGTAATCAAAGTTGTACATTTTGCCTTTCATAATGTTCTCTATTTCTTCTTTTTAGTCATAAATTCCTTCCTTCTCCAAAGATGTGATAGGTCAATCATTCCTTGTTCTTCTAATTTGTTTATTGTATCCTCCTTTATGCCCAAATCATTCATCCATTTTGACTTTACTTTGGTATGGGGTGTGAGATGTAGGTGTAAACCAAGTTTCTGACATATTATTTTCCGGTTTTCCTAGCAATTTTTGTCAAATACTGAGTTCTTATCCCAAAAGCTGGAGTTTGAAGGTTTATCAAATACTAGATTGCTACAGGTCTTGATAACTGTGTTGTGTATATCTGATCTATTCCACTAATCCACCACTCTATTTCTTAGCCAGTACCAAATGGTTTTGATTAGTGCTGCTTTATGATATGCTTTTTGGTTTGGTACACTAAGACACTATCTTTTGTATTATTTTTCATTAAGTTCTTTAATATTTTTGACCTTTTGTTCTTCCAGATAAATTTTATTATTGTTTTGTCTAGTCCTTTAATTATTTATTTATCTATTTGTTTATTTTGGCAGTTTGGTTAGTATGCCACTGAACAAGTAGACCAATTTAGGCAGGAATTGCCATTTTTATTATATTAGCTCAACCTAGGCTTGGACAATTGATATTTTTCCAATTGTTCAAATCTGATTTTGTTTGTGTAAAAATTGGTTTGTAATTGTGTTATATAGTTCTTGGATTTGCCTTGGCAGGTTGACCCCCAAATATTTTATTTTGTCTACAATAATTTTAAATGGAATTTCTCTATTTCTTGCTGATGGGGTTTGTTAGTAATGTACAGAAATGTTGATAATTTGTGTGGGTTTATTTTATATCTTGCAGCTTTGCTAAAGCTGTAAATTGTTTCCAGTTGGTTTTTGAATGATTTTCCAAAATTCTTTAAATATATCATCATATCATCTGAAAGTGATAGTTTTATTTCCTCATTGCATATTTTATCTCCTTTAATTTCTTTTTCTTTTCTTATTAGTAAAGCCAACATTTTTAGTACAATGTTGGATAACAGTGGTGATAATGGGCTTCCTTATTTTCCCCTACCCTGAACTTATTGGGAATGCACCCAACTTCTCTCTATTACAAATAATGCTTTATGTAGGTATTAGATAGATACTGCTTATTATTTTAAGGAAAGCTCTCTTTATCCCTATGCTCTTAAGTGTTATTAAAAGGAATGGATGTTGTATTTTGTCAGAAGCTTTTTCTGCATCTATTGAGATTATCATATTTTTCAATTGATTTTGTTATTGATAAGGTTGATTATGATAATAATTTTACTGATATTGAACCAGCACTGCATTCCTGATATAAATAAAACCTACTTAGTCTTAGTGAATTATCCTGCTGATAAGTTGCTATAATATCTTTGCTAACTTTTATTTAAAATTTTTGCATCAATATTCATTGGGGAGATTGAGCTGTAATTTTCTTTCTCTTTTTTGGCCCTTCCTGGTTTAGGTATCAATGTCATATTTGTGTCATAGAAGGAATTTGGAGGTACTCATTCTTTACCTATTTTTCCAAATATTTTACATAGTATTGGAATTAATTCTTCTTTAAATGTTTGATAGAATCCACTTGTCAATATATATGGCCCTGGAGATTTTTTCTTAGTGAGTTCATTAATGACTTGTTCAATTTCTTTTTCTAAAATGGGACAATTTCAATATTTTATTTCCTCTTCTGTTAACCTGGGTAATTTATATTTGTGTAACTATTCATCCATTTTGATGAGATTGTCCAACTTGCTGCCAGAGAGTTGGGCAAAATAACTCATAATTAGTGCTTATTTCCTTTTCATTGGTGAGTGATAAGTTCACCCCTTTCATTTTTAATTCTGGTAATTTGTTTTTGTTTTTGTTTTTTTTTTCTTTCCTTTTTCTGATCAAATTAATCAAAGGTTTATCTATTATTTTGTTAGTTTTTTTTTTTCATAAAACCAACTCAATTTTGTTTATTAATACAATAGTAATAATAATAATTTTATTAATCTCTCCTTTGAGTTCCAAAATTTCTATTTTGGTATTTAATTCATTGATCTTTTTCTCTATTTTATTTATGAAACTACTTAGAAATACAAAATTTTCCTAAATACTTATTTGGCTGCATCTCATAGATTGTCTCATTATGGTCATTTTTTTGGATGAAATTATGGATTATTTCTGTGATTTGTGGTGTGACCAACTCATTTTTTTTTTAAATTAGATTGTTTAATTTCCAATTTGTTTTTAGTCTATCTTTCCCTGACCCTATATTGAATATAATTTTTATTGCATTGTGGTCTGAAAAGAAAGCAACTTCTATTTCTGCTTTTTTGCATTTGATTGTGAGGTTTTTATGCCCTAAAATATAGTCATTTTTATATGGATGCCTTGTACTGCTGAGTAAATTCCCTATTCAATTTTCTCCACAGGTCTATCATATCTAGGTTTTCTAAGACACTATTAACTTCCCTAGTTTCTTTCTTGTTTATTTTGTGGTTAGATTTATCTGATTCTGAGAGTGAAAGGTTGAGGTTCCTTACCAGAATAGTTTTGTTGAATATTTCTTCCTGTAACTGGCTTAAAATATTCTCTAGGAATTTCCCTGCTCTATCACTTGGTGCATACACATTTAGTATCAGTGCTACTTCATTATTTAAGGCATGGTTTTATTAAGATATTTCCCTCCTTATCTCTTTTAATAAGATCTACTTTTACTTTTGCTTTATCTTGTTACCCCTGTTTTTTTTTTTTTTTTGGTTTTTTTTTTTAACTTCAGCTGTGTAATGTTCTCTTCTCTAAATTGTAATCATTCTCTGGGAGCACATCTCTTGGGGAGCTTTTGGAGGCAGCCTTAGTTTCAGTTCAGTTTCAATAATCACTTCAAATGCAGCCAGGAATTAAAGTCCAGATCCTTTATTGTGTCCTTCAAAATCCTGAATCATTTCTTGGGCCCAGTGAGCTTTCTTAGAGGCCTCTCTCTTTCCTTGATTCCTGAGAGCTCTTGTCTGAATGTCCCCAGCCAGCACAAAGATGGAAGTGGGAATGAATCTTGACTCTGAATCTCCCGACTGAATTCTGGCTCTGAACCTCCTTGAGCTTCCAGTGGGCTTGTCCTTTTATATGCTCTTTAAAGGTGTGCAGTGGTCTTCAAACTTTTTAAATAGGGGGCCAGTTCACTGTCCCTCAGACTGTTGGGGGGCCGGACTATAGTAAAACCTCTGTCTCTGCCCCTCAGCCCATTTGCCATAACCTGGTGGGCTGCATAAATGTCCTCAAGAGGGCTGCATCTGGCCCATGGGCCGTAGTTTGAGAACCCCTGGTGTGAAGTCTAATGTGTGAACCAATGAGTGAAATCCTTTAAAAGTATGAACTCCTTTAAAGGTGTGAACTAAGTACATTACCTTGTCTCAAGTTCTGGCCCATAATATCTCCTAGTAGGATCAGATTAATCATACTGAACCATGCTAAATTAGCACCTTGTAAGAATCCTAACACAGCTGAAGCATAATAATTTCTGTTCCAGCCTTTTACCTTTACTCTATATCTGTCTCTCTGTATTAAATATTTTTCTTATAAACAGCACATTGTAGGGTTGTTTTTTAATCCACTCTGCTATTTGCTTCCATTTTATGGGAGAGTTCATTTCATTCACATTAACAGTTCTGATTACCAGCTCTGTATTTCCCTTCATTCTATTTTTTCTCCTGTATATGCTTTTGTCCTCTCTTTCCTCCCCTGTCCTTAATAATGTGGTGTTTTACACACTCCACGCACTACCTTCTCTCCTATCAACCCTTCCCTCTTCTCTTACCTTTTTCCCTAGTGCTTCTGCCTTCCTTTCTATCTTGTCCTCCCTTTTCTTTTCCTCTTTCTCCTCCTACTTCTTTATAAGTTTAAATAAATTTCTATACCCAACTAATGATTAAATTATTGCCTCTTTCTTCTTTTTTTTTTTTTTTTTTTGAGGCTGGGGTTAAAGTGACTTGCCCAGGGTCACACAGCTAGAACATGTTAAGTGTCTGAGACCAGATTTGAACTCCGGCCCTCCTGAATTCAAGGTTAGTGCTCTATCCACTACACCACCTAGCTGCTCCCTTAAGTTATTTCCTCTTAAAGTTAAAACTGATAAGATCAAGCTTCATAGTTCACCCCCCCCTTCTTTCCCTAGATGATAATATATAAAGGGCTGAAACTCTTAAAAGGTGTGCTTGAATCAGATAACCAAGCACTTAAAGCTAATTACCTATTGGACAATAACTCTATTAGCATATGTTTGGAAAAAAGGCCCTTCTCACTATTTTGTGCTGGCTTGATCTTTTGGTGTATACAGATAATTGTAGGAGGGATTAGAGGGTGGAGTGAGATAAGCCAGATTCACCTGGCTTTAGGACTGAGAGGAGAAAAGTGTGGAGATTCTGAACTCTAGATCCTTGGTAAAACTCCTGGCAGTTTTGTCCATCCTTCACCCCTTTCCCTGAAGACCAAGGAATTTTACTTATCCTGACTCTGGCTGATCCTGAGGCCTCCAGGGAACTAGTCTGGAATTTTACAGTAATATGTTTTTTTTCACCTCTTCATGTCAATTAATTGTCTCATTATACCTCCTCTTTCCTCTTTTTTCCAGTACAGACTTTTTCCCACCTCTTAATGTTTTTTTCTTTGATGTTCTCATATTAGAGTCCATTCACAACCATACTCTCAGTTCATGTGATACCGCCTTCTGTCTTCCCCAGTGTCAGATACAATTCTCAAGTTACAGATATTGTTTTCCTGTCTATAGTTGTAAACAGTTTAACCTTTAAATATATATTTTCCCCTGTTTACCTTTTTGTGGTTCTCTTGAGTCCTGTGTTTGAAGATTAAATTTTCTCTTTAGTTCTGTTTTTTTTTTTTTTTTTCTGATAGAAATGACTTAAAGTCTCTTACTTCATTGAAGCTCCATCTCTTCACCCTTGAAAGATGATGCTGAGTCTCATTGGTTAATTAATTCTTGATGGTAACCTCAGATCATTTGCCTTCCAGAATATGACATCCCAGGCCCTCCAGTCCTTTATTATAGAAGCTGCCAGATCTTGGGTAATCCTGATGATTGCTTCTTGATATTTAAATTGTTTTTATCGGGCAGCTTGCAATATTTTTTCCCTTGAGATTATAGTTTTGTGACTAATACAGAGAAGATTAGAAGGGAAGAAATAAACTAGGAAAATAATTTTTATATTCAAAGGTTCTGATAAAGGCCTTGTATCAGATAGAATGTTCTTTGATAGAATTTCAAAGTGAAAAAAACCTCAGAAGTCAGTGAATTAATGATAGAAGGAATTATGTGGCTAACCAATCTCCATCAGAAGACTTTCAATGAAAGAGTTCTGAGATAACTCTTGCCATTGTTGTGATTGTCATTTCAATCTTGGCAAAGATATAGGAAAGGTTTGCCATTTTCTTCTCTTGCTCATTTTATGGATGAGGAAACTGATGCAAACAGGGTTAAGTGGCTTGCCTAGCTAATAAATGGATGAGGCTGGATTTGACCTCAGGTCTTCCAGACTCTAGGCCAGGAACTCTATCCACAGCATCACACAGCTGCCCCAGGAAATTCTTAGAATTTTCAATTTGGAGTTAGAAGAGATCTGAGGATAATCTCATCCAACTACTTTATCTAGAGGTAACTCCTTAATATTCTCCTTGAAACCAAGTTATAGAAATGGCAGGAAGAAGGAAAATAACTAGAAATTGTTGAAGTATTTTTTTTTAAATCACAATTTTTAAAAATTTTAAAAATGAATATAAAAACCCCTTAATTCAATGGGAAAATCTGGATTAAAAATGGATTAAAAGAGGTAAAAACTAGAATGCAAGAAACAGAAATACAAGAGTAGAATAAACATTATGGAAAATTCAACAAAATATATAACAACACTATAAAAACTAAAGGAAGAAATAAAATTAGTACAAATATAGCAAGATAAAATGAAGAAAATGATTGAGACTCAAAAAATAGGACAAGATGATATGATGATTTAGTGGTTTAGAAATATCTGTTAAAAAAAAAAAAAAACATTTTTAAAATATGAATAAATTTTCCTAGAAGGCAAGTTAGGAGAATACTTGGAAACAAAAACAAATTCAGGAAATTGCTTAACTAGGAAAAAAATATTATAAGATGCATAATATAGACATGATAGATTTGGAAGGAAAGAAAATTTAAGAATCATCCAATTTAGTAACTTCAAAAAAGATGATACAAAATAAAGAATCTGACCACTAATTTCAGGCCATTGCACATGAAAATTTCCAGGAAATATTAAAAATCAAGGCTAGTTTGCAGACTGATAGAATCAACAAAATAATGGCAGATATATCATCTGAGTTCACAAAAATCATATCATCACCAAGCTTTAAGACTTCAAAAAACAAGGAGATAATATAGGCAGTCAAGAAGGAAAGTATTGATGGGGATTGAGGTCTCTTTAAGATTCCTTTCTAATTGCCCAACCCATGGCTGACTTGGATTCACCAATCCTGGTCAAAGGCACCCTTTGAATATCCGGGCCCAGCCCCACTATCAGCTCAGCTTCCCCCCAGCCCTCACCTGATCTGAGTTACCTGAAAAGCCTACTGAGAACTTAGGGGTACAGTCCATCATCTTCTAGGTATAAAAGAAATGAGCCGGAACGCCCTCTTGACAGGAGCCCTCCCAGCCAACACATGGTATCCTTCCAGCCATGTAAGGGTTCCTGCCTGCCCAGGGGACACCTCTGGCCCTGGCGTCTTTCTAACTGAGCTTTACTTCCAAATTCCTACAATAAACCTTTTATTTATCAATCTAGGTTTTCGGGCCTGTAAATTCATTTTACAGGGGACACTGCCACATAGGATTATCTTATTATCTATGCACCAGAGAAATGGGGTTCCCCCTTTCCTTTCCCTCATTAGTATCACCAACCCTTCATTTAACATTTAACAAATGAGAAACCATTGAGAAATTTTAAGTAAAGAAAAAGTATAATATTGGCTCTGAGTTCACTTTCCTATGCTTTTTATGTCCTCTGGCACAGTCACAGGGCTCTCCCTTCTCAAGGATCTGTGGATTCTGAATTCCTCATTTACTGAACTTAGAATCCATTGCTGCAATATTGTTGGACTTACATAAAATCATTATACATAGTTCCAGGAATGTGTCTGATTCTCTTAATTAATTACTAGATGTTTTCAGTGTGGTAGTATCATTTATCTTTATCCAGTGTTCAAAGATTTAATTTTTTTTCAATGGATTAAGGACTTCCCCACACACATTATTTACATTTGCAACTGACTGACTCAATCAAAGGGTCCAGACCTTCTGTGTTTAAATGGGGTGAAAGTTTATATAATATGATATGATATATCATATGTTTGACTTTGTGATACTATATCACATATAAATACATGGTATAATATATATATATATGGTATAATATGGTATAATATAATATTGTATATATATATGGTATAATATGTTGTATAATATGTAATATGGTATAATGACATAGCATAACAATGTATAATGTGATATGATATAAATCAAAATAATACAATATAGTACGACACAATATAATATAGTAAATATAATATATAACATAATACAACACAAGACAATATAATATAACATAATATAGAATCTTTGTTTTGCAAGATACTTCAAAGGTCATCTAGTCCAACTCCTAACTACTGTCATTTAGTACTCTCTGAATTATCTTTGATTGTTAGTCTTCAAGACTTTCCTAGTAAACTTCCACTAAGAGGAAGCTCTTTATCCTCTTAGGCTGTCCGGTTTATTTTAATGGATAATTCTAATTATTATGGGGGAGTGTTCCATGACACTTCAGTCTAAATTTTCATCTCTTTGACTTCCCTTCATTACGCCCAACCATAACATGACTCTTCCTTTACACCTTCAGGTATATGAAAACAGCAGATTCCATTTATATTGAGAGAAGCAGTAGTCATGATGTAGGACTAGAAACTGGAGGTTGGTAGTACTTTGAATGCCAGGCACATTAAGCACATTAAGGTTTGCAAAATATTTTACAATGTATTATCTCATTTGACCACCACAACAGTTCTGGAGGTAAGTGCTATTATTACCCTCATTTAACATATAAGGAAGCTGAAGCTGAGGGAGATTATTCATAATCATCCTTTCCTAGTTAGTAAAATAGCTCATTTATATATATGTACGCACACATATACACACACATACATACCCTATTTGAACTGGGTTCTCCTGATCAATTGAAGTTCTCTATCTACACCTTAGATATCTCATAATTTTTTTTTCCAGTACAAAAGAATGAAACTCTTCATGTCAATACAGGAAACAAAAGGGCCACATCACTCTTCTAGTAAGGAAAACCCTCCTCTGACATGTATTGACTATATGACTATGGATAAGTCACTTATTTATTTATACTCTCATATTCCTAAGATCTAAAATTAAGGCCTTCTAACACTTCATATGAGAGAGTATCTGTTTACTTTTGTTGGTAGAGGGAATTTCTTCTTAAGAAGTTCCCTATAACAATGAAATTGTTGGTCTGTTTCAAAAAATTAATGTTCATTATTGGATGAATAAAGCAGAAAGCACTGACAATATTTTAATGACTTGGTATCTCTATTATGAGCATCACTGATTTTATTGAACAGTATATAGTTCCATGCTCACAAGGACTCATAATGTGTACAAGATTATTTGCCCACACACACAATAACCCAGAGAGCTGGCTATCTTTGAAAGATTCTTGGGTTTACTTTTCAGAACCTTTCTTTCTTGTCCTCTGCTGCCCATCTGTTACCTGTGCCTATTTGCTGTCTATAGCCTATTAAGTCACATTTCTTCTTATTCCCATCTGCCAATTATCTCTTGTTCTAAAATATCAGAAGAGGAAATAATTTCACATGCAGTTTCACTCCATGCCATAGTAGGTACATCCTATACAACATTCTTACCAGAAGACCTCCAGAAGAGGTGATCTATCCCCGTTCTATTATTGAATAGCTTTTAAATTATTAATTTTATTTTTCCCTTTTGCTGCCACAAAAAAACACGTAGAACCACGGAATTTGGAAGGGACCTCAAAGCTTATCAAGGCCACTTCATTCCCACCCCCACCAAAACAGGGTTCTTCTAGTCTAGGACTTCTTAAACTTTTTCCACTTGTGACCTCTTTTCACCTGAGAAATTTTTATATAATCCTGGGTATATGTGTATATAAAATAGGTTTATAAATCAAACATTTATTGATAATAAATCATAATTTTGCAAATTCCACATTTAGTTATGGGACTCCATTTGGGGTTGTGACCCAAAGTTTAAGAAGCTGGATCCTAATTGGTACTTTTTCAGTCTTCAACTGAAGCCTTTTATATATGAGGACTTCACTGTTTCTTTCCTTCTTTCTTGGTGAGGAAATCATGGTTATGTGACTTGCCCAGGGTCACACAGTTGGATGTGTGGAACAATTACTTGAAGTGGTCCATTTCATGTAGAAATAGCTTTCATTGTTAAGAAGTACATTCGGCCCAAATCTGCCACTTTTTATCTCCTACCCACTATTGGGTTCTTCCCAAAGAAAAATCAACAAGTTTTTATTAAGGTTAAGTGACTTATCTGCAGTCATATGATCAATAATTTAACCTAGATGTTCCTTACTGAGAGCATTGTCAGTCCTCTTTTTTCCTGCCTTAATAAATATTGCAAGTACTATGATAAGCCTGGAATTATAATGAAAGTAAAAAAAACAAACAAACAAAAAACAAGTCCCTGTCCACAAATTTACAGTCTAAGTACGGGAGAAGGAAAAGATAGAACAAAACATGTCTAAACTCTTATACTTGATGGTCCTTCAAATATTGGCTGCATCTAGTATTCTATGAGCTAGATAACCCAGATAACCAAGATTCCCTGTGGCTTAATTACTGTTTTTAGAAACAGCAAATGTACTGCATGACAATGATGTTATTCTAAAGCCAAATAGGAAAACTTAAAAAAAAAAATAACCTTTTCCATAACTTGAGTTTAGCTTAGTAAAAAAAAAAAAAAAAAAAAAAAAAAAAAATTCACCTTGATCTTTGTTTTTTAAAATATATTTCATATCGCAAGTCTTGCTGCAGTTTCAAGTTCTGTACTAAAAAGCTTAGAACTGAACTAAGATTTTTGAGACACTATCACTAAAATTGCATAATTTCAGAGTTGAGAAGGGAGCTCAGAGGTAGTTTAATATGAATAGTTTATCTATAAGAATCTATAGCATGATATTATGGGGAAAGTAATAAGCATGAAGCCAGAAGACTTGAGTTTGAACTTTAGCTTAAGCATTCACTTAAATATTTCTGAGATTTCAGGACAGGTAAGTTATATAATGGTAAGAGCACCAGTCTTGAAGTTGGGAGAACTTGAGTTCAAATGTGGCCTCAGATACTTGATGCCTCCTAGCTGTGTGACTCTGGCTGGGCAAGTAACTTAACCCCAATTGTCTCAGCAATATATATATATATATATATATATATATATGTACCTGAATTTGACTTCCTCATCTCTAAAATAAGGGAGTTGATTAGCTGGCCCCTAAGGTCACTTCCAGTTCTATGTTTATGCTTTTCCTTATGTTTTTACTGAATAACTTAGGAGGAAATAAGACACTATGACTTCTGGAGTTCCTTATGATTTTACATCCAGCTAAGTGGTTTCATGGATGGTATGAGTCAGGAGACCTGAATTCAGATCCTGTTCAGACATTTAATAGCTTCATAATCCTGAGTAAATCACTGAATTGCTCTCAGCTAGCCTCAATTTCCTCATCTAGTAAATTGAAGATACTATAGTATCAGTTTCACAAGGTTATTGAAAAGATCGAATGAGATAATAAATGAAAAACATTTTGTAAACTTTAGTGAGCTAAATTTATTATTGTTGCTGTTGGTAAAAATAATTAATTCCATGAAAATATAAACATAAACATCCATCTACACATGCTAGATGACACAAAGGAAAGAGCAGGAAGTCTGGAATAAAGAAAATGTCAAAAAGATGAGTTCAAATCCATCTTCCAACTCTTATGTTTGTCCCTAGGCATGTTTCAGCCTCAATTTTTTCATTTGTAAAGTGGGGATTAATCATAGCACCCACCTCACAGAGTTGATGTAAATATAATGAGATAATGAGATGATAAATCAAGAGTTTTACAAGCCTTAAATAAATATACAATGGAAGATATTGTGTTGTGGTTGTGGTTTGGGATGGGATGTTATCCTCTGAAGTTTTCTAATGAAGTAAAAGCACTGCCTCCTAAGGCAGCCTATTCTACTCGGTCCTAGTTTTTTGGAAATTTCAACTTTTATCTCACATCAGTGAATTTCCTTTCAACTTCCAGCCATTGGTCCAGCCAAGTAGAGCCATTCTAAGCACTTTTTTCCCTTTATGAGAGTCTGTCAAATCCTTGAAAGTCCAAATTATGTGCCCTTGATAACCCTCTCTTGTATAGAAACTAAACATCTCCATTTCCTTCATCCGATCCTCACAGGAAACTGTCAAGCTCTTCCACCATCTTGGTTGTTTTCTAGATCTTTTCAGATAAACAATATCTTATCTACAATCTGGATCCCACAACTTAATAGCAGCAGCCAGATGTGATTTAACTGGGACAGATTTTAGTGGAAACTGATCATGGCTGACATGTCTGCACCCCCAAAGAATGTAGAATTTATCCAATTTACAATGAACCAATCTCAAGCTTATTATAGGTTACTCAATCTCCCACTAATAAAGCATTTCACGAAACCTTGAGCAGACATTACAGAATAAGAAAATGGAAAGGGAAAAAATATTGATCTGAAGTGCGAAGTTCTTCGGCCTTCATCATTTAAGTTTCACATTTGGGCCTTTGGAAGCAGTGTTTCTTTTGCCCACCTCTCCACCAGGGAGTAAAGGTGTTTCACAATGCTTTATTAAGAAGACTTTGTCCTGTGTTTTGATATATTTATAATGAATACCTGGGTGTTGCTTTATGAAATTTAAACAGAGATTTAAAATCACGCTGTTAACAATTAACATAAAAGAAACAGCTTTCTTACACAATCATAAATCATGTTTGACCTTCTATCCTCCAGTTCCTTCTCTTTATTCACTGTTCTCTTTATGGCTTTTTTCTTCTTTTTTGCCTTATTTTTTTCTTTCATCACACAGATCAAAACACTTGTTATCAACATTCCCTTATAGATGCTAAGGAGCCCACCACTGTGTCTTTAATAATCCGAAAGCAGTTTGAAACTAGTGAGCAAGAAAAGCAGAGGAGGGAAGGAGGTTGTCATGGATCAGCCCAGCATGGCTTGAGACTTAAAACCCACAGAATTTAATACCCCAATTAAAATGAAAATGCCTCTTTAAATAAGATTCGAAATGAGTACCTATTATCTTCATGTATCTCCTGGCCTACTGTTTGCAGTTTTTTTCTTGCCAAAAATTAGAGACTGGTATTGTGGATAGGGCGTTGGATCTGGAAGTTACAAAGACCTACATTCAAATCCTCCCTTATACAGATTTTGATTATTTGGTGTAAGGCAATCTATTTTGTCTCTATATGACTCAGTTTTGTTATTCATAACAAAGGGTCTTTCAGCTATAAATTTGTATCCCATAATTTTTCAGTAAAAGGGTCAGGATTAATTATAGAAACAAGATTTAGCTTAAATTCTATTTTTAAAAAATTTGTAACCTATATACCTTTGTTCTGTCTTTCAAGGCCTCAGTCTCTTCATCAGTAAAATGAGTTTGTACTCCATGATATTCTCTAAATATGAGTGTATATACAAATTACTATGTAAATATACATACACATACATATATATGCACATATATCAATATAATATTCATGATCTTTTTAGCATGTAATGTAAATTCTTTCAGATGGAGGGGAACATAATTATTTTCAACCTTGTATTTGGGAAACTGGAAACTATATTAGATAAAAGTTGTTTTTAAAAAGGACCAAATGGATGCCAAAGAAATCATAAAGAGAGAGCAGATTCACATGTATAAAAATATTTATAGCGATTCTCCTTGTTGTGACAAAGAATTGGAAATTTAATGAATGGAGAATAGTTGAATAAATTATATATGATATATGAATGTCATGGAATACCGTTGTTCTAAAAGAAATGATGAGCAGGCTGATTTCAGAAAAGCTTGGAAAGATTTACATGAACTGATGATGAAGTGAGTAGAACCAAGAAAACATTGTACACAGTTACAGAATACCACCTTGGAGTTGGAAGACCTCAGTTTTCATTCCATCTTGGTTATTGATATATACTTTCACCATAGTTAATTTCTTTTACCACTTGGAGCCTAGAAAATTATCACAAGTTCAAAACCCATCCCAAAATCTAGCTGTATGACCCAGGGCAAGTCAACTTAACTTTTATTTCTCTTGGAGGCAGTTAGGTGGCTAAGTGGGTAGAGTGCTGGACCTGGAGTCAAGAAGACCTGAGTTCAAGTTTGACTTCAGATATTCATTTGCTGTGTGAACTTTGTGGCAAATGACTTTTTTGTCATTTTTTTTTTATTAAAAAGAAAATCATATAGGGTCACAGAGAGTCAGGCATGACTGAACAACAACACTCATGAGAATCAGTATGATTTGACAACTGAGGGGTAAGAGAAAAAAAGTCAAGATTAACACCTAGATTCTGAACCTAGATGACCAGGAGGATAATAACATCCTCAGAAGAAATAGAAATATTTAGAGGAAAGGTATTTTCTGTTTCTTTGATTTCTCTGTTTAATTTTGTGAGGGGAAGTTATAAGTTCTGTTTTAAATATTTTGCGTTTTGAGCTTGAGACGTTTGTAGGGATATTCATCCAGCAGATGGTTGATGATATATAACTAGAATTAGGGGAGGTATTAGCACCAGGTACATAAAATTTAGGGTCATTTGAATAAAAAAGATTATTGAGTCTATAGGAAATGATAAATTCAATCATCATTTCAAAAGTAGATAAATGTAGAAATAAAAGAGAAGAAGGCCCAGAAGAATACAAAATAGGTAAAATATGAATTGATAAGTCAGTAAACATTTATTAAGGAGCTGCTATATGTCAGGTGTTATACTGAGTGCTAAGGATAAAAAAAGACAAAGGATGGTCCTTGCCCTCCAGAAGCTTAAAATCTAATGGAGAAGACAACATGCAAACAAATATAGAGAAAACAAGTTATATTCATGATAAAAAGTAAATAATTAAGAGGGAAGGTGCTAGAATTAATATTGGTAAGCCTTCCAGTAAAAGATGTTTAAAGACAGGGAGCAGAGGAAGGAAATTGTTTCATGCAAGGGGGATAGCCAAGGAAATGCCCAGAGTAGAGAGATAGAGTATCTTCTTCATGGACCAGACAGGAGACTAGTATCACTGGATCAAAGAATATGTGTTGGGGAATAAGGTATAAGGAAAATGGAAAGGCAAGATGGGGCTAGGTTATGAATGTTTTAATGCCAAGCAGAAAATTTTGTATTTGATATCAGAGATGATATTTTATTGATTTGTTTTATTGATTTATTTTATTGATTGATTAGGAGAAGGGGAACATAAGACCTCCATCACATGAAAATCATTTTCATGAATGAATGGAAAATGGATCGATGTGGGGAGAAATTTGAGACAGGCAGCCCCATCAACAGGCTTTTGCAATAATCAAGGCGAAAGTAGATGAAGGGTCCATACCAGAATGGGGAATGATGTCAGAGGAGAGAAGGTGATAAATTTGAGAGATCTTGCAAAAGTGAAATAAACCATTGTCAGCAGCATATTGAGTATGGGAGATGAGAGCTGGTAATGTGTCCAGGATGATTGTTAGATAGTGGACCTAAGGAACTGGATAAATGGTGTTGCCCATAATAGTAATAGGGAACGTGGCAGGAGGAGAATGTTTAGAGGGAAAGATAATGAGTTCCCTTTTAGTCATATTGAGTTTGAGATGTCCACTAGGAATTCCGTTTGAAGTGTTTGAAAGGCAATTAGAGACAAAAGATTAGGGGTCAGAAGATAGTTTGGGTCAGGATAGGTAGATTTGAGAATAGAGATGGTAATTAAATGAGTTGATGACTACCAAATAAGGTAGTATAGGTAGAGAAGAGAGCTCTCAGGACTAAACCCCAAGGAATACTCATGGTTAAAAGGCATATTCTGGAGGAGAATCCAGGAAAGGAGACAGAGGAGTGGTCAGGTATGTAGAAGGAGAACTAGGAAACGAGTGTCCAAAAAAAAAAAAAAAACTAGAGAGAAGAGCATACCAAGGAGGAAAGAACAATCAACAATATCAAAGGCTGAAAAAAGGTCAAGATGAATGAAAATTGAGAAATGGACACAGGATTTGATTAGCAACTTTGGAGAGAGCAGTTTTGTTGGAAAGAGAAGGTTACAACCTGGATACTATGGGGTTAAGAATAGAGTAAGAGGAGAAAAAGTATAGTCACTTATTTTATATGGCCATTCTGAGGTGTTTAGCTGCATACAGCAAAAAAAAGATCTACATAATTGCAGTTATCCCTTCCATACAACTTTCCTTAAAAGGTTTTGATATATTGTGATTTGCATAAGAAATTAAATGGGAATTTTTGGAGAGTTTGGGGGAAACTACAGATGACTTACAAAAGCCCACAGATGACACAGAAAAAGTTTAGAAACTCAGAAATGCATAATATATGTAATATTGTATTGCACAATAGCAAGCCAAATTTTATAATAAGGTACTGTAAATGTCCATAAAAGAAAAAAATCAGACTTCTCCTCTGATACAAAGAGAGGGCAAAAGTTTTTGTGTAGATTTTCTAGGTTGAGAGGGTGCCAGCTTCCTAATCCTATAATATGGAGATGAGAAAAGGTGCAATCTCAATGTTGGAGAGGAGGTGGGAAAACAGGGGACACTGATACATTATTGGTGGAATTGTGAATACATCCAGCCATTCTGGAGACCAATTTGGAACTATGTTCAAAAAGTTATCAAACTGTACATACCCTTTGATCCAGCAGCGTTACTACTGGGCTAATATCCCAAAGAGATCTTAAAGAAGGGAAAGGGACCTATATGTGCAAGAATGTTTGATGCAGCCCTCTTTGTAGTGGCCAGAAACTGGAAACTGAGTGGATGCCCATCAATTGGAGAATGACTGAATAAACTGTGGTATATGAATATTATGGAATATTAGTGTTCTGTAAGAAATGACCAGCAGGATGATTTCAGAGTCTCATGGAGAGACCTACATGAACTAATGCTGAGTGAAATGAGCAGGACCAAGAGATCATTGTATACTTCAACAACAATACTATATGATGACCAATTCTGACGGACATGGCCCTCTTCAACAATGAGATGAACCAAATCAGTTCCAGTAGAGCAGGAATGAACTGAACCAGCTACACCCAGGGAAAGAACTCTGGGAGATGACTATGAGCCACTACATAGAATTCCCAATCTTTCTACTTTTGTCCGCCTACATTTTTATTTCCTTCATAGTCTAATGGTACACTATTTTAAAATCTGATTCTTTTTGAACAATAAAATAACTGTGTGGACATGTATACATATATTGTGTTTAAGATATTCTTTAACATATTTAACATGTATTGGTCAACCTGCCATCTGGGGGAGGGGGCGGAGAGAGGAGGGGAAAAGTTGGAACAAAAGGTTTGGCAATTGTCAATGCTGTAAAATTACCCATGCATATAACTTGTAAATAAAAAGCTATAATGATTAAAAAAAGAAAAAGAAAAAAAAAAAAGAAAAGGCGCAATCTTTTGAAGGAAAATAGATGGAATTAGGTCACTTGAACAAGTATAGCAGTTAGTCTTATTAAGAAGTAAAGCTACTTCATCATGTGGACAGAGCTTAGGAAGGCATCTGAGTGATAGGAGTTAACAAAGAGGGAAGAATATGGAGTTCTTGATGGATGATCTCAATTTTTTCTATAACATGAGGCAAAGTTCTCAGCTGAGAGAGTGGAGGGGGGAGAGTTACAGGTTATTTGAAGAGGGATGAAAAGGTTTGGAAGAGTCTCTGTGGAGAGTCTAATAGTGAGTTGATAGTAATAGTGATAAAAAAAGAAAATGGAGTATACATAGGAGGAGAACTATCAGAGAATATTATTTCAGGAACCAAGGGAAGAGACTATGCCTAGGAAGTGATCAAGCTGTTGAGAGGTCAAAAGGGATAAAGGCTTAGAGAAGACCACTGGATGTAGCAATTAGGAGATCACTGGCAACCTTGGAGGGAGGAATTTCCATAGAATGGTGGAGTCAGAGGTCAGATTGCAAGAGACTAGGTACAAAAATTATTAGAAGTAAAATAAAAAAATAGAGAATTCTTCCTAGTTTAGTACTGAAGGAGAAGAGAGGAAATAGCAGGGTTATGTGAAAATTGTTTGGTACCTTTTTTAGGCTAGATTCATTTGTCAATTATTCTACTTTCTGTCTGTTGAGTCTAGTACTCAATAAATGCTTTTCTCATGTACCCATTACTAGGAAGATTAAATTTGGGTCATTACCTATGTTTAATGAATTATTTCAAATTATTCAGTAATCATTTATCCCTAGAAGTATCTATGTATACAATAGAAATTTAAGGAATGTTCTTTTTACTTTAATATAAACAAATGGCCTGAAGAAGTTCTCATTTTCATTCTTCCTTTATGATACAGCAGAAAATTCCCTAGTTTGAACTTAGAGATGCTGGGTTCAAATTTTAGTTCTTTCATTTGCTTCCATGTGACTTTGAGTAAGACCATGCTCCTCTCCGGGGCAGGTGGGTGGTATAGAGAACAGAGCACTAAAAAAACAAAAACAAAAACAAAAACAAAACAAAACAACCCCCCCCAAAAAAACAGAAACAAACAAACAAACAAACAAAAAAACCAAAACTCACCTTCCTGGGTTCAAATTGGGCCTCAGACACTTCCTAGCTGTATGACCCTGGGCAAGTTACTGAATCCTATTTGCCTCAGTTTCCTCATCTATAAATAGGAAAAGCCAATGGCAAACCACCACAGCATATTTGCAAAGAAAACCCCAAATGGAATCACAAGGAGTTGGAAATGATGGAACAGCAAAACTTGACTTCTCTATTGCCTCAGTTTCCACTCTAGATAATAGAGCTGGACTAGATGGACCTTCCACTTTCAATATCTAATCTTCTAATCTTAAAATGACTAATTTATTATCAGCTGATGCTGCCTGAGGAGAACTTCCCCCCAAAGTGCATGCAATTGGGGATTCAGACAGTGGTCTGGCTTAGACTGCCGAAGCTGATGAGCTGGAACCATTTCATTACGAGAGGTAGAAAACATGGCTTTGGTGACATTAGCTGAGCGTTCTTGCCCCGAGCTGTGGTAGATTGCAGTTTCAAGGCTTTAGAAATGATTACAAGTAATAACTGATGTGGATCTGTATGCTGAAGGTTATTATGAAATTTTTTTCATTAAAATACTCAAATTGGTGTTTGGGGTATTTCTATTCTCTTATTTTTCTTTTTTTACTGTATGAATACCTATCAATGAATGTCTGTCTTTCAAGAGATTGGAAAAGGGGCTCACTTGATATTCAAGCATTGACTAGGTGAGACAAACCTTGTCCTACAATAGTACCTGTACACAACCAGAAGTGATTATCCATCTTACAATTGGAAGAAAATTCAAAAGCCATCTGGTCTATTTTACCTCAAAAAAGATCCCTTCTGTAAAATTCCCGACCCATGCTTATGATTCTTATTTGATCCCTGATGAAGAGGTAATCCATTGCCATCTCAAAGACTCCCACCTCATTTTTTAACAGCACTAATTGTCACTCAGTTATTTTACTTTGCTTTCTTAGATTCCACAGAACTGTCCCTCTAATCTGGGCCTTCCAGGTATTTTTAGTTTTGTACTTTGGGCAAAGCAGGACAAATCTAGTTGCTCTCCCATCTGACAACTCTTTAAATACTCAAAGAAATCTAGCAGGTACTAATTTCTAATTCTTCTTTTCACCAGCTTCAACGTCCTCTGTTCCTTCAACTGATATTAATATGATTTGATATTAGTTCCCTTATTCTCATGTTTGGCCTCCTCTGAGCAAACTCTGGGCAACTGTCCAGCTTATCTCTATCTCAGTTGTTAATGGAGGGATCCATGAACTTTAAATATATATATATATATATATATATATATATATATATATATATATATATATATATATATATATATATATATAACTATATTTGAGTATGATTGATTTCCTTTTTAATCCTCAGAATTTCACTGTGTGTATTCAAAATAACATACTTTGTTTTATTATTATTTTTTTTATTTATTTATAATTTTTTCATAGTATATATGCATGAGTAATTTTTTTATAATATTATCCCTTGTATTCATTTTTCCAAATTATCCCCTCCCTCCCCTAGATGACAGACAACCCCATACATTTTACATGTGTTACAATAAAACCTATATACAATATATGTGTGTAAATACCATTTTCTTGTTGCACATTAAGTATTAGATTCCGAAGGTATAAGTAACCTGGGTAGATAGACAGTAGTACTAATATTTTACATTTGCTTCCCAGTGTTCCTTCTCTGAGTGTAGTTATTTCTGTCCATCATTGATCAATTGGAAGTGAGTTGGATCTTCTTTATGTTGAAGATTTCCACTTCCATCAGAATATATCCTCATACAGTATTGTTGTTGAAGTATATAGTGATCTTCTGGTTCTGCTCATTTCACTCAGCATCAGTTCATGTAAGTCTCTCCAAGCCTCTCTGTATTCCTCCTGCTAGTCACAAAATAACATACTTTGAAAAGGTCTAGAAGCTTCATCAGACTACTAAAGGGGAGTACCACACAGAAATGGTCCAGAATCCCAGAGTCAACTTTTTTTCAGTCTGGCACATAATACTCCAGAAGTGATCTGAGCATGACACAACACAGCTCCCTTGCTTTGGATATCTCAATGCAATCTAAGGTTGAATGGGAATAGAATAGAATTCTAAAATTGGATCTGGGTTTGAAACTCATCTTCAAATTTTCCATAGTTAAGTGGCCATGGACAAGACATTTAACCCCTCTAAATTTCATTTTCCTTATCTGTAAAATGTGGGTAATAAATCATTGTAAGGTAATACTTACAGCATTGTTATAAGACCAAATGAAATAAACATATGTAAAATACTTTGCAAGTTTTAAAGTGCCTTCTAAATGGTGTCCATTACCATGAGCTTTGCGGTCTTTCATTTCATACTATTGACATATATAGATTTTGCAGAGCACTAAAACTACTAACCCTAACCCTAATTCTAATTTTTGGGTAGCTAGGTGGCATAGTATATAAAACATTGGGCTTGGAATTGGAAAAAACTGCTTTTCCTGAGGTCAAATCCAGCCTCAGAATTTACTAGTTATGTGACTCTGGGGAAATCACTTTGGCTTGTTTGCCTCAGTTTTCTCATCTGTGAAATGAGCTAAAGAAATAAATGGCTAACGATTCCATTCTCTTCGCCAAGAAACCCCCCAAATAGGGTTACAAAAAAATCAAACATAACTCAAATAACTAAACAACTCTAATTTTATCACAAAACTACTTCATCAATCATGTACTTAAGGGAATGATTTTCTTTAAAAGGCTGCAGGATTTTACACATATTTTTATTTAATTCTAGTGTGTCAGATTTGGCCCAAGATTCTACCAAGGCAAGATTTTTTTTGGATCCCATCTCTATTATCTTGTATGTTAACTATCCCTCCTTCCTGTCATCTAATTTAATCTGCATGTGAACTATGGGCACCCCCTGGAGAGTGCTTTCCTAATTGAATCACACCAATAAGGACTAATTAAATTAACTAATTCTGAATTGCTTTAAATGAATTATCATTTAAAGAGACTAATTTCAGAGAAATCTGCGAAGATTTATATGAACTAAAGTAGAATGAAGTGAGCAGAATCAGGAAAAATATACTATAACATTTGAGAGGCAAACAATATTGAAAGACTTAAGAACTCCAATCAATGCAGAGACTAACTATGATTCATTTTTCTCCCTTTCTTCCCCTAGACAGCAAGTAATCCAATATAGGTTAAATATATGTGATTCTTCCAAACACATTCCCACATTTGTCATGCTGCACAAGAAAAAATAGATCAAAAGGGAAGAAACAAGAATAAAACAAGCACACAAACACCACAAAGGTGAAAATACTATGTTATGATCCATATCCAGTCTCCATAATCCTCTCTCTAGATGTAGTTGACCCTTTCCATCACAAGTCTATTGAGATTGGCTTGAATCACCTTATTGTTGAAAAGAGCTAAGTCCATTACAGTTGATCATCACATAATCTTGTTGCTGTGTACAATGTTCTTTTGGTTCTGCTCACTTCACTCAGCATCAGTTTACGTAAGTGTCTTCAGACCTTTATGAAATCGTCTTGCTGATCATTTCTTATAGAGAAGTCATATTCCATTACTTTCATATACTATAATTTATTCAGCCATTCTCCAACTCTAATTCCAGTTCCTTGCCACTAAAAAAAGAGCTGCTGCAAACATTTTTGCACCTGTGGGTTATTTTCCCTTGTTTTATGATCTCTTTGGAATACAGACCCAATTGAGACACTTCTGGGTCAAAGCGTATGCAAAGTTTGATAATCCTTTGGGCATAATTCCAAATTGTTCTCCAGAATGGTTGGATCACTTTACAACTCCACAAACAATGTATCAATGTCCAGTATTCCCACATCCCCTTTAATATTATCATTATCTTTTCCTGTCATCTTAGCCAATCTGAGAAATGTGGAGTGGTACCTCAGAATTGTCTTAATCAATAGTGATTTAGAGCATTTTTTCATATGGCTAGAAATGGTACGAAAGTATTTTTAAAGGGGAGAAAATAGATTTTTCTTCATGGAAAATATAAAATAACTCCTGAAAAAAGTTAGGCTATCATCTAAGAATAATTCTCTACATTTTCCCCATGATATTAGCATCAATCCATCAATAAGCAAAGACTGTCTACTATTATGAGTCAGTTATACCAGCAGTGCTAATTCTCCCTTGGCATCCCATACACCGAGTTAGTAAATGCTTGAAGCCAGATTTCAATTCAGAAAGATAAGTCGTCCTTTTTCCAAACCAGCATGCTATTCATTGTGCCATTAGCTGCTCAATAGCAATATATATATATGTGTGTGTGTGTGTGTGTGTGTATGTGTATGTATGTAAAATATTAAAAAAAATTCATACCTTGGCCTTTTATAAAAAATCTCACTATGCATAAGTAGTTCATCACCTTTCTGTCAAGAGATGGGATGCACATTTCACCATTAGCCTTCTGAAATTGTAATTGGTCATCACATCGATCAGAGTTTTTAAGTCTTGATGGCATTCTTGGGCTTTCGTAACTCCCCACCCCTTTCATACAAACTGCTCCCCAGGTCCTGTAGATTTTACTTGGCATGAATTCATACATTTTTTTCTGAGTTTCTCTGAATTCAATCCTTTCATCATTTCTTAAAGTGAATTCCATTTTACTAGTAACTAAGATAGAACTTGTTAAATGATTCCCCAGTTGAGGCACATCTATTTTATTTTCAGTTATTTGATACAAAAGAGGGACTATTTACATTTTTTGTACATATGGTTCAGTTTTTTCTTTCTTTGATCCCTTTGAAATATATGCCTAGTAGTAATATTATTAAATCAAAGAACATCCACAATTTAGTGACTTTGGAAGGTACATTTCCTAATTGTTTTCCAGAATGTTTGAATTAATTCTCTGCTCCATCATACACACTACTAATGTATTAGTGTACTTGTTCTCTCATAATCCTATTAAAATTATGTGGTTTTTTTTGCCAATCTGACATGTATGAGGCAAATCCTTAATTTTTTAAATTTGCATTTATTTTTTTTATTAGTGATTGGTTACATTTGATATATTGCTGATAACTTGTATTTCTTCCTTTAAAATCATTTACCTACTGGGAAGTAACTCTTATTCTGAAATATTTTAAGTCAATTCCCTATATGCCTAGAATAGCAGGCTCTTACTAAATGCTGACAATATATATTTCTTCTTGTTAATAGTTCCTCTTCTAATTCTTACTGGACTTATTTTTTCTTGGTGCAAAACTTAAAGTTTCATATAATTGAAATTGTGTGTGTGTGTGTGTGTGTGTGTGTTCATCATAATACCTTGCTTGGTTAAAAACTATTTCTTTATTTATGGTTGCAAAAGGTAACTCCTCTCCTACTCCTTTATTTAATTTATGACATAGCCCTTTATATAGGTTATATATCCATTTAGAGGCATATAATGGCACATACTGTGAGATGTTGTGCTAAACCTAATTTCTCCCAAACTGTTTTCCAATTTTCTTAGCAGTTGTGTTGAATTTTAAGTCCATGGCCCAGTAGTTGGTGTCCTTGAATTTATCAAACACTATGCAACTATTTTTTATATTTTATATATTTTTATATTTAGCTATTATTTTGCTTGGTTCTGTAAAAATACTTCATTTTATAACACTTCAGTTATTCTTTTGGGCTCTCTTTTAAATATGCAGAAAGGTTGTTAACTTATGTGAGTTTATTTGTAACTTACTACTTTATTGATGTTACTAATAGTTACAATTAAAATTTTAGGTGAGCTCTGGACTTCTTTATGTAAACTATCATATCATCTATAAAAAGGAAATAATTTTGTTTCTTCTTGCTTTTGTTCATCTTGATTTATTTTTTCCTCATTTTATTGTTGTAACCAAATTTTTAGAAAAAGGTCAGATAATAGTGACAATAATGAAAATTACCTTTACTCTTTCTAGAAAAACCTTTAACATTTCTCCTTCATGGATCATATTAGCTCCTAGCTTTAAATAGATATTGTTAACAATGCTATGTTTTTATCATAAAATGTATTTTCCCAAACTCTTTTGTATCTCTTGATACACTTTTGTGATTTTATTATTATAAATATAGTCTGTTATGTTGGTGTTTTCCTAATGAACCGACTCTGAATTCCTGGCATAAATGCATTCCAATTTAGAGATATAATCTTTTTAATATATTGCTATAGCTTTTTAATAATATTTTCTTCTTTACTTTTTCATCTTTTTTAGAGATATCAGTTTATAATTTTCTTTATCTTTCCTACAGTTAATCATAAAGATCATGCAAAATGGGAATACACAATCACAAGGTTATTTCAAAGACCAAATAATGTAACACTTCCTAAAGTGCTTTGCGATCTATAAAGCATGATAGAAATGTGACCTGCTATTATCATTATTATTATTGTTTTTATTGGAAATCAATCTTGTTTTATAGAATTTAGATAGAAATGATCCTGGGGCAGTTGATGTCTTATACTTTTTCTTTAGTATTTAATGTTCTGCTAACCATTGGCTGAAGAGATAAAATGTCTGCTTTTTGAGGGGGAGAGTGGGAGAGGAATAATTGAAAGGAAGTTTTAAATTATCAGATCACCATCCATAGGCTCTTTGAAAATATCTTTAGTTCAACTCAAGTATCAAAACAAGTTGGTCTTTTTCTCACATGATTTTTATTTCTTCTGCCATGTCTCTGTATTTTGAAAGCTTTTTTTTCACCCACTGTTGAGATATTACCAATATCTGGAAGAGCAACATCTAATAAAAATGTACTAAAGTATTTGTATTTCTATCTAGGCAATTTCCCGTACATTTTCCATCTATGTTTGTGGCATGGAGATTTGTTGCTTGTCTATCCATGAAAAAGAGCATGCTTTTGATATATTTGTTATTATCACTTAGTGTTATTACTTAGCCTTATTCCATAATTTCTACCCATAGTCACATGTCTCAACATCCCAATTTGTTCATCCTAGGGAAAGGAGGGGGAAAGATAAGCAGAGAAAGTGGACAAATGATGAAAATACAGGATTTAAAAATAACCCCTTGAAACATCCCCCCAGGACTGGTTCTGGATTTCAGATGTCAACACAAGAGAAGTTTTTTCAGGTGGCAATTATCTCATATTATTTCAGTTGGTAAGAGATCTTAATGTGGAGTTTGAGAATAGACAGGAAAATGAGAGTCTGAATTAGAAGCCTGTGTCAGTTCTCAGTTGGTTGTTCAGTGCCTAGGGTTGGCAATACTTTTGGCAGCCAGGCTAATAATCTACATTGCTTTCCCATCACTAGTCACCACACCATCCTCAAAAGTACAAGTTTCCTATGTTTGTGATGGGGAAAACAAGACTAATGTGATCCAAGGAATATGTTTTCCTTTCTACTATTTTGGTGCCTCATCTGGCTTCCTCCCCTGATGTGGTTTTTACATATATGAAACTTACTTTTAAAAATGAACCATTTGGGGTATTTTCCTTAACTGTTGGGGAAAAGCTGCTAAATTATTTAGGTTACAGGGAAGACAAATTCCAATTCATAAGCAAGTGTGTCTGTGTGTATGTATGAGTATGTGTATGTTTGTAGATTTATGTGTATATGCTCTTTATCTCTTCTCTCTCTAGTCTTAGAATGTTTGCTGCCTGACAGCAGGGATTGTCCCTTCCTTTCTTTCTATCTATCTATCTGTCTATCTATCTATCTATCTATCTATCTATCTATCATCTGTCTATTTTTCTATTATTGGGAAGGGGGATTGGGAGGGATTTAGGGTTAAATGACTTGCCCACATTACAAATTACTTGTAGTAAGTAATGTTTTTTTCAGCTAGTAGTAAGTATTAAATGTTTGAGACCAAATTTGAACTCAGGTCCTCCTAACTTCAGGGCTGATACTCGATCCTCTGTGCCATCCAGCTGCCCCTATCATTTATCTATCTGTTTGTCTACTGTCTGTCTATCTAGCTGGTTGATGTCTTCCATTTTCAAAGAGGACCAAAATGTTATCAGTATATTGGGGTCAAAATAGAATGTGTTTAACTATGGCTAATCAGACTAATATGAGCTCAAAAGGCTCTGCTAACATGCATGAACAGTCCATATGAACATTTGAAATACAGATGTCCCTCAATTTGTGCATTTTTTTTCTTTAGAGCTATTGTGATTCTGTTTTACTCATAGAGTTAAGCACTTTCTTTTATGAGGGCATGTGTACATGCCATGCTGTAAGATTCTTTCCATTATCTCCCATGAGTCACAATTTATTCCAAAATTCTTCAGAGTGAACTTGAGAGTATCCCTATATCACACCTTCTAACTTCCATGTGAGCACTCCAATATATGAACACATAATATGTATACTACAATTATAGATGCATATGTAATATATAAAGATATATAATATAAGAGATGATAAACATATATAGTATATGTATATTACAAATATATGCATATTTAAACACATACATGTGTACACATATAAACATTAGCATTTATGTGGATAGAGTATGATAATTGTATATATAAACACACAAAACATATGCCCATCTCTATGGATATATATACATATAAATATGTATGTATATGTAAATAAGATCAAAAGACATTTAGGTGTAGATGCACATGTATTTCCAGATTTACACATTATAAGATACTCAATAAATGTGCTGTATATCTTTCTCTCTGTTTGTCCATTTGTCTATTTATCTATCCATCTGTCTGTGTTGCCTACCTTTCTAATTGTCTTTTCTTTTTTTTAAAATCTATCTTTTCTTATCTGTCAGTCTGTTGTCTTTCTAGCTATCTTTCCCTAACACTGTGGAGTCTGCTTTTGTGGTCCAGCAGTATTTATTTCCTCTTCTTTCACTCCTGTTAGTGTCTAGTGAACACTGATATGACTGTCCAAAGAACAAAGGTCCTTCCTTTTATCTTCTTTCTCTGTATCCCTGAAATCATATGCTTACAGAATACTTTCTCCAAATAAGTTTAGAGTAGTTGATGTGAGCATAAACCTGTCTGAGTTTAGCTAAGCTGATTCTTGGATGACAATCATAAAATCTACCATTGGAGTTATTGATATTTAAAAGTTTTTATTCTTGTTTAGACCATCCAAAACTTGTGATCTACTAATATTGACTCTGAACAACCAGGATTCCTTTCATTCCATGAAAATGTATAAGAAAAGGAGAACTTCTGTGACGGATAATAATAGTTTACATTTAAATCACACATTAAGGGTTTCAAATTTCTTTATATCTAACATCACATTTTAATCCTCACCATCCATAATGCTTTGGGGAAGTGATCATAAGCTCTAGAGTTAGAAGAGACTAAACTGAGACTTAGAAAGCTTCAGTGACTTGACTACTGTCATATAAATACATATATATATATATATATATACACATATATATTATATATAATAAGTGTGTGTACACACATATATGCACATAATACTTATATACGTAAATATATATATATATGTGCATACACACATATATCTTTAAGTTTTGCAGAGCACATTGTATATATCATCTCATTTGATCCTCATCTATACCACTGACACTATATACTATATATACCTATATATACACACACATATATGTATATACTATCCACACATATATACTATATATATATGTGTACTATATATAATATACATACAATAATATATATATGATATGCATATACTATACTGTACTATACTATACTATACTATACTGTACTATATTACCTACCTTCCTAGTAGAGATTTGATTTGAATCCAGGTTCTCCTATAATTAACTTAATTTTACAGATGAAGAAATTGGAGCTCAGACTGTATAAGTGAATTAACTAAGGTTCAACTAAGTGGACTCAGTAGATTCAGCATGATTCCAAATCTACTGCTTAGTCCACTGGGATACAACCATAATATATACAATAATTAATATCTCAGGTCTATAACTGTTCAAGGTTTATTGACTAGAAGCAGTAGGCTATTTCAGAATCAAAAATCAGGTTCAAACTAGAAACTAATCCCACAAATATTAATTAGGTGCCCATGGAACTGTGGAAGGGCTTGATGGACAAAGATAAATAATGAAATGGGCCCTGCTCTCAAGAAGCTTACATCTAATGGAATGTAGAATTTAGTTGTCTAATCTAAAGAGATACTAAGAGAAAGCAAGATCTGAGTTTCTCATTTCAGGGGCTCATTTATAAAATGCTAAGCCACCTGAAGAGTATAAATGCAATTTCTTGCCCTCAGGGTTACATGGTTTTCTTAAGACTGGGACAAATGGCCATTTAAATCCCTCAGCATTTGCCAAAGCTCCATACCACTATAGAGTTTCATCCAGCATTCCCATCATCACCTTCATTAATAGAATCCCCAAAGCAGCCAGTGGTCCCAGAAAATAGATTATCTTGCCTCATAGGCTTCTAGTGGGAATGAATCATGGGATTATTGAGGAATCAACTGTGTAAATATATTTAAAAGATGATCATTTCCAATAAAATGTTCATGAGCCTATCACGATCGTTGTTCAGTCATTTCAGGTGGTCCAACTTCCTGTGATCCCCTTTGTGGTTTGCTTGTGAAGATGCTGGAAAGGTTTGCCATTTCCTTCTGCACCTCATTTTACAGATGAGGAAACAGAAGCAATCAGGATTGAGTGATTTCCCAAGGTCATAAGATAGGAAGTATCAGAACCAGATTTAAAATCACAAAATGAGTCTTCCAGATTGTATAACATGGGAGACACTGGCACAGGACTACCTGGTATGCCATGCCCAGATCAGAGAAGGCACAACAGATGCTCTATAAGTAAGGAACTGAAGAAGCTCAGAAGAAAGTAGATGCACAAAGTTAGAGAAGTCATCCCAAATGTTCATGGGGACTATTTATGTCTAACCTGGGGCAGAGCATTCCAAGATCATGCTAGTCCTATCAGCTACAGTTAGAAACACTGTAACTCGACCCTAACATAGTGATGTTATTTTTGTCTTCTTCAAGAACAAAGGACATACACCAACCAACCAACTATGGTACTCTATCCACATGCTACCTAGGTGCCCTGCTAATCATTAAGCTTTGCCTATAGTGAACTAGGGCATGGTATAGTATCGAAATCACTGGGTCTGAAGTTAAAAGACATGAATTCAAGTCTTAGTTATGCTTGCTTACTATCTCTATGATTTTGGGCAGCTCTCATTAATCATAGCTGACCTTTATATAACACTTGAATTTTTAAAAAGGTTATACAATTCAGTTTATCATTTCATCTTCTAACCACCTTTATGAAGTAGATGTTAAGATTATCAGCCACCCCACTTTTTTTTTAATGTGCAACCTGAAACTCAAAGACATTAAATGATTTCCCAAGGATATACAGCTTGTAAACATCGGAAGTGGGACCTATTCCATTTTCCTTGATATCATTTTCCTTATCTATCATACAAGGGAGCAAACTAGTAGGACTCCAATGCCCCTTTGTACTTTAAATGGATAATTCTATCAATCCCAGCTTATTTTTAATCTATCTGTATGATTTTGGGCAGATGATTTTCTGTCCTTGAGCCTCAGTTTTCTCACCAAATGAAAGGGAAGAATAAATAGACTTGCTGAAGAGAACCATCTGCATCCAGAGAGTGGACTCTGGGGACTGAATGTGGTACATGACATAATATTTTCACTTTTGTTGTTTGTTTGCTTTTTTCTTTCTCATTTTCCCCCTCGATCTGATTTTTCTTGCGCCACATGATAAAATGTAAAAATATGTCTAGAAGAATTGCACATGTCTAATCTATATTGGAATATTTGCTAGGGGAGGGGGAGATGGGGACAGAGGGAGAAAAATTCGAACACAAGATTTTGCAAGGGTGAATGTTGAAAACTATATTTGTATGTACTTTGAAATAAACAGAGGCAAGGAATAGTTTTTGAGATTCTTTATAACTCTACATTGATCTGATAATTACTAATGTCCTTTCAGTTAAATTTAAAATCCTAATTATTCTGGCCTATTTAATCTTCTGTGATATTATCTAGTGCATTGGCATGATATTTTCTTAAGGGATGAAATAGAAAATGTCCTTTTGAGGTATCTGGTTCTGTCTTTGCCTCAGTCAGTCAACAAACATGTTTTATAAATTAAACATTTATTAATTTATATATATATATATATATATATATATATATATATATATATACACATACATACACACATATGTCATGGCAGCTAGATGGTTCAGTGAATAGAGTGCTGGGTGAAATCAGAGAAATTCATCTTTAGGAGTTCAAATCTGGCCTCAGAAACGTACAAGGTAAATGACCTTAAGGAAGTCACTTAAACCTGTTTGCCTCAGTTTTCTCATCTGCAAATGAGCTGAAGGATATGGCAAACTACCCCAGTATCTCTGCCAAGAAAACCCCAAATGAGGTCATGAAACATAAGAAACAAGTGAACAATTGAGAAGCATCTACTGTGTGTTACACTCTATGCTAAACACTGGGCATACAAAGAAAGGCAAGAGATGGTCCCTAGTGGGAAGGAGCTGAGATTCTAATTAGAAGATAAGATGCAAACTGTGTACAAACAAGCTATATACAGGTTAAGACACATAAAGGATAAGCTATATAGAGGATAAAGATAAATTAGAGATAATTGCAAGAAGAAGGTACTAGCATTAAGAAGGATTGGGAAAGGATTTTGTAGAATATGATATTTTAACTGGGTCTTAAAGAAAGCCAGAAGGCAGACATAAAAAGGGAAAGCATTCCAGGCATGGGGACGATGCAGGGAAAATACATGTAATTAGCAGTGCAAAAGAGAGTTCTCACCTGTTGCTTCCTCCTAGATGGAAACATTATTCTCATTGTAAAAACATTTACTAGTTCTCCCATGGATATCAACTTTGGGTCTATAGATACCTTCCTCCTCTGAGGAGCAAGAGACTTTGGTCTTAGGAAGAGCACTCTTTGATATTTGGCTCATCACTAGCTTTTGTTCCCCACAATCAGATCCCTTTCAAATTGAAGTTACAAAGCCATGCTGTTCCCTTGATTTTTGGCCTTATTGAAAATTCTGGAAGATGTAGAATAGATGGAGAATCAAGTTTTTCTATTATAGAGAAAGGGATAACTTCTAGACAACACTTTTCAAGTACAAAGCCTATGGGGAATAGAGGAAGAGTGTCACACAGAGGAAGCATCTAGTGCTTTAATTCATGTCCGTGTGTTAATCTACATTAATAAGCTTGTGGAGCCAGAGACACATGTGGCTTGGCTGCTAAGTCCTGGCTACCTGAAGGACAATTGAAAGTCATTTAATCCAATTAAACATGTATTAATTTGATGTGAAAGGTAGGATAACTAGATGATACTGTGGATAGAGTGCTAGGCTTAGAGTCAGGAAGACCATCCTCATGATCTCAGATCTATCCTCAGACAGGAACTAGCTGTGTAATCCTGGGCAAGTCACTAAACCATGTTTGCCTCAGTTGCTTCATCTGTAAAATGATCTGGAAATGGAAATGTCAAATCACTCCAGTATCTCTTCCAAGAAAACCCTAAATAAGGTCATGAAGAGTAAGACATAACTGAAATGACTAAACAACAAAAGCAATGTGTAAGGTAGATGCTGAAGATATACAAAGGAAACACTCCCTGCCTTCAAGAAGCTTATGTTCTAGTGAGAAGAGCAGTTCATATAGAGGTACCACATATTTTTGGGGTCACCATCTCCAGTGACATTTATACCAACTATTGGATCCCAAAGAATGTCTATTTCTCCCTTCAGAATTCTAAGGGTAACCCTAAAGAGGTGAGGGTTTCATTACTATCCCTGATGATTCCTCATCTGGTGTGGTTCCTACTAATATCACTCATTTAAAGTCAGGAAAAAATAGCACCATAAAGCAGATCCATGCATTTGAGGCCACAATGGCCAGTTTGGAAGATAATATAGCTGCTGTTGTCATGGATACTGTCATTGCCACAACTTCTTAACCAACCCAGAAGCTTACAGCAGTTCTTAACTCACTTAACTCAGGATGGGGGTGAAAAGTGGGAATAAGAGACAGAGAGACAGAGAGAGATAGAGAAGCACAGCAACAGAAAGGGGTAGAGAGAGATAAACAACCTGGGATTTTTTTTATTCAAGCCTTATATATCCATACTCAGTTACAACATAGTAACCAGTTATATGGGTTTGTTACCACAAAGTAAGCCATTAGAAAGTGGTCATTAGATGATCCTGCTCCTCCATCATGTACTTCTAGAAATCGCTTCCATGCTTCCCAGCTGCCATATGGATTATAAATCTTGAACATCCTCTTAGGGTTCGGATCTCATTGGCCAGCTTTTCTTGTACATAGATAAGTAATTACAATAAAGGCTACACAATATTTCAATGTGAAATAACTGTTTCCAGTACCAGATAATATTTAACAGTATCACCTGACTTATTCTAAAATTAAGAATGACATTTTGAAAAAAATACTCCATGCCTTAAAAGAATTTCCCATCTAAAACAGTATAATCTGATTGTCATGGATTTGTAACTTGAAAGGATTTCTAATCCAGGGCTGAGAGCTACCATGATTATAGGACTTGACCATGTTATCCAAATAGCAGATGGTATACCTAGGACTGGGTCCTTTGAGTCCAAATCAGTACTCTTCCCACCATACCAAAGGGTTTCTAAATAAATCTCCTTTGTAAAATAAAAGACTTTGGACCAAATGATATCCATCCCAGTTTCCTTCTGTCAGGAATGAATATGTTCTTCTGTCAACATAAATATGTTTGAAGGCCATGGAAATAACCTCGAAAACACTGGTTTTGACATGTAACCCAAAATATTTAGCTCATCAACAGCTTAGTTTCCTGTTAATATCACACATTCGAAGAACACCATCTTGCAAACATATCTATGTAGAAATCAGATTTCCAAAGGAGACAGGCCAAATACTACTGGCTTCTCTTTTTGAAAAGGAGGTATGCTAAGCAAAAAAATAAGAATTCTTGCTCTGTTTATTGATATTGTCTGTTTTATATTTTATTGTTAATCTTTTTGCTGATCAATCTCATAGACATTAGACACCCAGACAAATGAAATAAATACATAAATTGTCAATCCTAGAGAGATTTTGAGTTCTGAATTTAAGGAACAAAGTAAAATTCTCCCTTAGGCAATTTTCTATTCTTTACATTTTCTCCTATTACTTCCCATTGTAAGTTATCAGATCTGCTCTGAAAATAACCCCTTTCATTCACATTACAAAGCTACCTGGCCATTACTTAGAGGCTATGAAAAGCACATATTGTGACTTTCCTCTTTTTTATATTAAATTTTCAGTTGTTTAAGACATTCACCTCTTGGGAATGGCTGACAATGGTCTTTCTGTGTTGCAAGATAAATCAGCTGAGGAAGTGGTTATCATTAGCTGGTCCCCCTTTCTAAGATATCCTCTAAAAAGGAATTGCTGCTTTCATTTCAAAAATATGAAATTCCTCTCTGTGGTAATAAACTGCAAATAAAGATTAACATAATGCATGTGTGTGAAAATATATGCATGCATTATTATAACTGTCATACTCAATAAAGGTATTCCCTAGCAATGCTATGGAAATACAGATTTAGCAAGATAATGTAACAATACACATGTTGTGAGAAAGACTTGGGTTAGAGCTTCATCAAATCCTAGCTGCATGAATGTGAGCAATTAGTCAATCAATAAACATTTGTTAATTCCTTACTGTGCTGTAGGTCTTGTGATAATAGATGAGTATATGAAGACAAAAAGTGCAGCTCTCCTTGCTATTAAGGGGGGGGGGGAGTGAGCCACTTAATACATAGTTGCTAGGTTCCAGGCATTGGACTAAGTGCTAGGGATACAAAAGCATCAAAAAAGGACAGCCCCTTCCAGGGGAATGATGGTAAATATTAATCGGCTGGTTCCCCAAACTCACCATACAATTTCACATTCAATTTGTATTGTTAACATTTTCCTCATTATTCCCTTAAGTCTAGATGATCAACAAAACAATAAATCAAGCTCTGATTTGTAGGATTTGCTGATTTCTATGGATTGTAAATGATCACATTGAGTACTTAGTAAGTGGCTCTTGAGTATGTTCAAGTGGAATTCACATGTTTATGGTCCCACCCTTAAGGAGCATTGTCATGCAATGGACCTGAATAAAGGATCTTTGTATGCTTTGAGGGACAGTATCCATTGGACAGCAAGGTTAAAAAGGTCAGAGAGAGAAGAGAAGCAGGAGAGAGGAGAGGATGGATGGCTTGGGATCTTCATACCTATGGTATATCCAGCTGGAAATGTCCAGTAGTCAACTCATGATTTGAGCCAGAGCTCAAATGAAACTAAAGCTATACATACAGGTCTGGGAGTAATAATAATGATAACAATCATTTATTTGCATGCCATTTATTATATGTCAGATACTATGCTAAGTATTTTACAAATATTATTTCATTTTATCAAAAAGTGGAGGAAAAGACCTATTTGTATAAAAGTATTTATAGTAGCTCTTTTCATAATAGCTAAGAATTGTAAATTGAGAGGTTGCCCATCAACTGGGAAATGACTGAATAAGTTGTGGTATATGACTGTAATGGAATACTATCGTGCTATAAGAAATGAAAAGTAAAATGTACATGAACTGATACAAAACGAAATGAGCAGAACCAGGAGAACATTGTACACAATAACAACAATACTGAATGATCAATTGTGAATGATTTGGCTATTCCCAGCAATGCAATGTTCCAAGTCAAAGTCTAAAGAACTTATAACAAAAAATTCAATCTGCTTCAAAAAAAAGAATTGATGCTGTCTGAATACATACTATTTTTTTTCTTCCTATTTTTCTTTCTTTTGTTCTTCCTTTCTCCTTCCTTTTCTTCCTTCTTCCCTTCCTTCCTTCCTTTCTTTTTCCTTTCTTTCATTTCCTCCTTCCTACTTTCCTTCCTTCCGTCCTTTCTTTCCTCCCTCTTTCCCTCTCATTTTTCTTCCTTCTTTCTTTTCTTCTTCTGTATTTCATTCCTTCCTTCTTTCTTCCTTTCTTTTTATTATTGTCTTCTTGAACTAAATGATTAATATGGAAATATTTTACATGATTTCACATGTATACTCGGTATCAGATTGTTTATTGTTTCAGGATGGGGAGGAAAGAAAAAGATGGAAAAATTTGGAACTCAAAATGTTTTGAAAGCACCAATGAATGTTTAAAACATTGTTTTTACATGTAATTGGGGGGAATAAAATATAATTTTTAAATGAGCAGGAAAAGGCCAAATGTTATGACATTTGATCCTCATAACAAGCCTGGTAGTTGATGCTATTATTTCCCCCATTTTATAGATGAGGAAACTGAGGCAGAGGTTAAGTGACTTGCTCAGGACCATGCAATTAGTAAGACATATGCATAGAGATGGTGACTTATGAGCTCATCAGGAGCTGATGAGGTGAACAGATTCAGAGTGTTGATTGAAAAGAGAAAAGAGACCAAGAAAGTGTCATAATCAGTGACAGAGATGTTGAGTCAGCAAAAGAGACTGTGGAGAAACAGAGAGGTATGGAAAGAACTAGAGGAGAGCAACATCCTGAACACTCAGAGAATAACCAGGAATGGAGGGTAGTCATCAGTGTTAAATGAAGCAGAGAGATCAAGAATAAGCAATGAGAAAAGACTATTAAATTTGGCAGCTGAGTCCATCGCTTGAGTTTAAAGAGCACTTTCAGTTGAATAATGAAATCAAAAGCCAAATTTTAGAGTTTAGAAGAGTAAGGGGAGAGTAAGTAGAGACATCAAGTATAGATTTCTTTTTCAAGGAGTTTGCCTGAGAAAGCTATGAAAGCTAACAATGATGGTAGTCATGAGAGCCATTTAAAAAATAAATTGGGAATATTTAGAATGCCTGGAAGCAGCAAGAAGAAAATTAGTAGAGAAAGAGAGACTGAGGCTTAGGCAGAAGATTTGATAGTACAGGCAATATTCAGAAAGCATGAAATGAGAGAGAGAGAGAGAGAGAGAGAGAAAGAAAGAGAGAGAGAGAGAGAGAGAGAGAGAGAGAGAGAGAGAGAGAGAGAGAGAGAGAGAGAGAGAGAGAGAGGGAGGGAGAGAAAGATTACTGACTGGTCTGAGAGAGGAGAAAGAAGGTAGATGATGATGTCAAGCGATTATCCATGACATGAGGAAGGTAGAAGAGACAAGTTTCAAGAAATGGCTTTTATTCATTTTCAGTAAATGTAAGGCTGGTCCTCAGCTGAGAATATGTGGGCATGGTCAGTTGTGGGATACTTGAAGAAAGAACTATTTTAGAGGAGTCATTATGGTGAATGGAACACTGTTTGGGAGGAGTAAAAATATTTTCTTGCTGAAGATAGAGATTAAATAATATACATTTATAGTCAACATACATATAATCAATTATTTCTATTTTCATAACATTTCTCATAATAGTCCTCTTATCTCTTCTGATACTGCTATTACTTTCATTCCTATGCTTGATTTGATTTGATTTATTATTATAGCCTGCTGCTCAGTCTCCCTATCTCAAGTCTTTCCTTGCTCTAATCCATCCTTCATTCCACTGTCAAATGATCTTCCGAAAATACAGGTCTAATCATGGTGATTCCCCTCTCTTTCCTCATTTGATCAACTCCAGTGGTTTCTAATCTCTAGGATTAACTATAACATCATCTATCTGGCTTTTTAAAACCTTTCATAATCTGAAACCATCCTACCTTTCTGTTCTCATCTCCTACTCACCCCACATATTCTATGATACAGTGATACTAATCTCATTGTTATTCCTTGAACAAATATTTTACCTTCCCATTCTAAGCATTTTCATGCACATTGACTCCTGTCCCTCCTCATCTTCGTCTTCAGACTTCCTTCAATTATCAGCCAAAAATGCCACTTTCTTCAAAATCTCTTAATGATCCTTCTTAAACTTAATACCCCTCTGAAATTATCTCATATTTAACCTATATATCTATCTTCAGATCTATAGATCTATCTAGATATCATATCTGTAAAGGGCCACAAATAGTAGGGGAACTCTGGGTGAGGTATAAGACCCTTCAGCCCAGAGGGAACCTGCTGACAGTGTCTGGTTTGGCTCTCCATCTTCTCTAAGGGCTCTTGCTCTTCCTGAGAAGTCAGGGGTTAGTGACAACCTGTGTTGTAATTGAAGCAGAGTGATACCAAGTGGCAAAGAGTCATCTACGCAAAATAGCAAGTTGATTATGTGGTCCCACATGCCCAGTATATAGTTAACGAATGCACAGTGTTGCTTTGGTTATATAAGGTTATTAGGATATTTAAGGGTGAGAGAATTTGGAATAAATGGACTCCATGTTTGACTCTCCACATGAATCCTGCCTCATCACTCTTCTTCTAAGACCAAGGACTCAAGTTGGTACCCAGGTACTTCAGACTACTAGTCTGGACACAACACATATCATATCATATGTAGATATCTACAAACCTATGTCTATATTATAGATTTATATATCGATATAGAAAGATAGATCTATAATTCAATAGATAAATATAACTATAGATAGCTATCAATATAGTGATCTAAATCTATTGGGCAATTATCTTGTTTGGAGACACAGGTGTTTGCATGCTGTCTCCCCCATTAAGATGTGAGCTTTCTGAGGGCAAGGACTTAAAAAAATTATCTTCAGTATTTCCTGGCTTTCTTTGCTTCACTCAGCCTCAGTTCATTTAAATTTTTGCAGACTTTTCTATTTATTATCCTAGCACCTAACACATGCTTAATGAAGCTTGTTTACTGAATGACTGACCTAGTCAATGAGCTTTCAGAGTTCCTATTCAACAGCATGTGAATTAGGAACAGAAAAGGTGTATGGCTTGGTTAGATATGAGCTTTGACAGAAGAAAAGAATGAGAGATTTGAATGTAGGAGGATAGAATAATGTGGTTCTCTGGGAAAAAAAAGAGATTGGAGATGCATTAGTGAAAATAGAAAGGGTTTTGAGAGATTGGAGATAAAAGCCTTTAGTTTTGCTTTAAGAACTCTTCAAATTTGCCAAGCCAACATAAACACAAGCCTTCTTATTTCTAATTGTCAGCAAGAAAAAAAATCCTGTTCTTGCTTGGTTTGCTTTGTTAAAGAGAGGTTTCCTTGCTTACTGTTAAACCAGTCAAAATCCAAAGCAAAGGAAAGAAAATTGATGACTCCTCTTATGTGAAGACATTTTTTACTAGCAGTTACTAAAAGTAGATAGATTTCTTTTAAGCTATAAGCCTATGAATCTCTCATATGCCTTTTGAATAAATGCATGCTTTTTCATTTGCATAGTTTTAGTCAGAAAATAAGTTATCAGATACAATACAATCCGATAAAAAATATATATATATATATATATATATATAATTAAATCACATATACACACAATATGCATACACTGAGATTTTTTTTATTGTCCCAATGGTTCTTTAGTCAACATTAGATTCCAAAAATTCATCTAGTCTTTTCCTATACTTATTGTTTGGTGGAAGCTATGAACCCATACAGATGAAAACTGTATACCTTGATCCACATGCAGTCTCTATAATTCTCTCTGTCTGGTTGTAAATGGCATTTTCCATACAAAATTTACTGAAATTGCCTTGGATCACTGAATTGCTGAAAAGAGCCAAGTCTGTTGATACAATCTTGTTTGTACTGTATACAATGTTTTCCTAGCTTTCTTTGCTTTACTTGGGCTTAGTTCATTTAAATTTTTGCAGATTTTTCTATTTACTATCTTATTCCTAAATGATGGCACTTAGAATGAAATATTCAAAATACAGTCTTAAATCTTAAAGTGACTCTATCTGCCACAAGAAGCTGCCCTGATTAAAAAAAATCATATTACAGTGCAGTGGATAGAGCAGCAAGCCCATAGTCAGGAAGATCTGATTTCAAGCACGGTTCTTGAAATCAGGAAGATTTATCTTCATGAGTTCCAGTCTCAGACACTTACTAACTATGTGACCCTGGAAAAGTCACTTAACTCTTTGTGACTTAGTTTCTCATCTATAAAATGAACTGGAGAAAGAGATGAAAATCCGTCCCAGTATCTCTGCCATGAAAATCCCAAATGGAGTCATGAAGATTTAGACATGACTGAAACAATGCATGAATAAACCCATACAATAAAAATGTGATGGATCACCCTTCCCATTCTGTAACTGTAGATCAATAAGAATTCCTTTTCACAGATCCAATCCCAAGGACATGCTACCAAGTTAAGTTTGGTATTGATCCCATGAGCTCAATGTGGTCTGGATTCTGAAGGAGGAAATGGTATAGGAGTCTCCTAACTTCTGTGAGGCAGTGAGACTCCCTTTTGTTTAAAAAGAAAGAACAATGTCCCATGTTTAGGCTGATGTGAAGTTGTAATACCAATTTACTATACATGGGATCAGAAATGGACCCAAAGATTGATGCTTGTATACAACCTTTCCCATCCCATCCAATTCTGAGTTTCTGTGAAATACAGGAATCTGGAATTAGGATAAATCAAGGGAACTTAATATTAATCACCTTTAGCACTGAGAACCTGTGAAGCTCTTTATTGGAAAAGTTGGGTATTTATTTATTTGCATTACAATAAAGAAGTTTGATGTCAAACATTTTAAACTGGGCTTCAACAGGGTAAAAATCAAGGGAAATGTGATTTTATACCTCTGGTTTGGAAGTTGTCTGACAGATAGAATATTGTCTTTATCTGTTATATATAACTGTGAACGGTTATAGCCTGGGTAGAATGCCAGAGCTTCCTCCTCATGCAAAAGGTGACATATACTTACTACTTTCTCTACTCCTCCACTCTTCTCTTTCCTGCTGTGCTAATATCTTTCAGGTCTTGGATTCTGTGAGTTTTTAGAACATTCTATAAGGTATGGTTCTCTGTTGGAGGGTCTGGAAATTGCACGTTATACAATAGTTATAGAGAAAATCCAGCAACTAGACATGTCAGCCAGTATTAAGCACCTACTATGTGCCAGGCACTAAGCTAAGTTCTTCACAAATATTGCTTCATTTAATTCTGACACAACCTTGGGAGGTGGGAGCTATCATTACCTCCATTTTGTAGATGAAGACCTGAGGCAGACATAAGTAAAGTAATTTGCCTGACAACTAGGAAGTGTTTGAGACAGGATTTGAACTCAGAATTTCCTGACTCCAGAATTGCAACTCTGTCCACTGCATTGTTAAGTATGATTTCTATGGGGGCAGCTAGGTGGCGCAGTGGATAGAGCACCAGCCCTGAAGTCAGGAGGACCTGAGTTCAAAAGTGATCTCAGCCACTTACTAGCTGTGTGACTCTGGGCAAGTCACTTAACCCCATTGCCTCAGCAAAAAACAAAAAACAAACAAACAAACAAAAAAGTATGATTTCTATGAGGGCAGCTTGTGACAGAAAAAAAGTCAACTTAAGACTTAAGACTGTGTTTTGCATGTGCAATTCTAGATGCCATCATTTAGGAATAAGATAATAAATAGGGGTATCTAAGACTGATTGTAGAAAAGCCTGCAAAGATTTAAATGAACTGAGGTTGAGTGAAGCAAACAGAATCAGGAAAACATCATATATAGTGACAGAAAGCTTGTGTGATGATCAACTATGATAGATGTAGCTCTTTTCTAAAATAAAGTGATCTGAGGCAATTCCAGGAAATTTTGGATGGAAAATGTCATCCACATCCAGAGAGAATTATGGAAACTGAATGTGGATCATAACATACTGTTTTAACCTTTATTTCCTTCTGTTTTTTAGTCTTGGTTTTTCCTTTTTGTTCTGAGCTTTCTCTCCCAACATGACTCATATGGAAATATATTTTTAAAAGAATGTATATATATATATATATATATATATATATATAAAACCTAAAAATAAAATTTAATTTCAAAAATGAAATAAAATCCTTCAAAAATGGGGGTTCAAAGGAGGGCAATTAGGATAATGAAGGGTCTCACAATCATGCCATGGAAGGATGGATGCAAGAAGAATCTCAAAATGTTTAATCTTGGAGAAAAGAAAACTTGCATGGGATGAGGGTGGGGAGAAAGATGGATTTGGGGAAGGAAGTTGGTTCTTCTTAATGTTAAAAAACCTTTTTTAGGATCCTTGAAGGAAGAATATTTGAACTCATATTTTTGACTCCAGGTTCACTCTATCCACTGGGCCACCCAGCTGCCTTTTTAATTGACATGTCAGTGTAGGTACAATAACAGTGTAGGAAAAATAACTTTAACAGAATAGAATCTGCTTGAGGTCATGAACTATTGCCATTTTTAAAAAATTCATTTTATTTTCAGGATATTACAAACTTTTTACACAGAGCATAGTTGCTTTATAAACAATTCTTCAGTTGAATTGACTTGAAATGAGATTCGTGCATTGATCCATACATTGGCACAGATTGTTTACTTAGTATGTCAGTATGTAAAGAAACATTTTTGTTTATTTTATTTTTTAGAAGTCAGAACATTACAGGATATCTTCAGGAGACCTGATGACAACTTAGTTTCTCAAATTGCTGAAAGTGATAATTCATAATTCACACAAGTATCTCCCGTACCATGTTTGCAGCTTTCACAGAATAAAAATGCCTCCCATGTGATGTTTCACTGCTGGCACCAAATAACTAGGAGTCGACAAAAAGCATTTAGATTTTACCCATGACACTTTCACAAAAGGAAATGCAGCTTTTATAATTCTTGCTGGAAACTGAGCGAATCTTTCTTTTCTGTGAGTGTCTCTTCTCATTCATTCATTCAACAAACATTTAGTCAGACAGCCAATAAACATTTGTCAGTGCTTGCTGTGTGACTGGAAATGTTCTAAGTGCTGGAGATACTATAAGGGGCAAAAGACAAGTCCCTGTCCTCAAGAAGCTTACAATCTATTGGGGGAGATAACATGCAAACACATTTATACAGAGCAATTTATATGCAGGGTAAATGGGAAATAAGAGGGAAGGTACTAGAATTAATGGATTGGAAAAAGCTTTCTCTAGTAGGATTTTAGCTGGGACTTAAAGGAAATCAAGATGTCCAATAGATAGAAATAAATAGAATGTACTAACCACAGGAGTTAGAGAAAATGCATGGAGTCAAAATTATGGAGTTTCCTTAATTGATGAGCATTTATGAAGTGCTAGGTAATAGAGATATAAAAAGGGGGAGGGAAGAAAGAAGAAAGATGGTCCCTTACTTAAGGAGCTCATATTCTAATGGAGAAGACAACATATAAATAACTGGATGTAACAAGGAATAATCAGAGAAGATGGTAAGTCACCCCCAGAAAAGGTTTTAGGAGTTGGGAAAATATGTCCTGAGCCTTGAAGCCCTACTGTGTGAAGAGTTCTGTGTTAGTTACTGAGATTGTGGGGAGCAGTTACAAAGATAAATCAAATCATGGTTCTGCTTTCAAGGGGTTTATAATTTCTCCCTCCTCGCTCTCTCTCCCTTTCTTTCTCCCTCTATTCCTTTTTCAAACTAATTACCTAGTATATTATTGTTGTTTAGTTATTTCAGTCCTGTCTGACTCTCTGTGACCCCATTTGGGGTTTTCTTGATAGAGATCCTGGAGTGGTTTGCCATTTCCTTCTCCAGTTCATTTTACAGATGAGGAAACGGGGGCAACAGGGCTAAGTGGCTTGCTCAGGATCACACAGCTAGTGGGTGGCTGAGGTTGGATTTGAACTCAAGTATTCCAGATTCTGTGCCTGGTGCCACTTAGCTGCCAGAGTAAATGTGTGCCAGGTTACAAACTAAAATCTTTAGAAGATGGTCTTTACCTCAGAGTTTACTGGTGTTATTCACAATAAGGCTCAGGGAGTGTGTCCTATTTATTCTCTTTTGTGTGAGCTGCTTTCAAGGATACAGAAAAAGGCCTTTCCCCCAGGATTGTAATGATGGGCCTGAAGAGATTTATTTAAATAACAAGTATTCATTAAATAGATATTTTATGCCTGGTAATGTGGTAGGTCCTGGGGATTCTGAGAACTAAACATAAAGCCTCCAGAGTTTCCTGAACAGGAAGGTGACAAGGATATCTGTGCAGATAGACCTGTGCATACATAGTCAATCAGTCAGCTGATATACATTTATTAAGGGTCTACTATGTGCCAGGCACTATGTTAAGTGCTAGGGTACAAAAAATGCCCTTTCCTTCAAAGAGCTCATACTCTAATGAGCCTATGTCTATATATTTGAATGTATTTGAAATATTTCATTTCCAAAATAAAAAATATATATTATACACATTCATCACATATATGTATATCTGTGTGTATACATGTGTGTGTATCGGTAGGTAGGTACGTATATACCCAAAGCATACAGGACAGTCCTTTGCAAATGCTAGGTTACATATACATATATATGTATATACAATATATATATATATAATATATATGTGTGTGTGTATGTGTGTGTAAGCATAAGTATTTTATATTCATATATGCACAAACATACATGCATGTGCATGTATATATACACATGCAAAACACCATCCTGTGTGCCATGGATATAACGGTGAAAAGATAACAATCTCTGCTTTAAAGGTGTTTACATTTCATTGAAAGGGATTCAAAATTCATGGTGATAATTATAATTCTAGGAATGATGATGATAATAATAAGAAAAGTTAAAGGGACCTGTATGTGCCAAAATGTTTGTGGCAGCTCTTTTTGTTGTAGCTAGAAACTGGAAGTTGAATGGATGTCCATCAATTGGAGAATGGTTGGGTAAATTGTAGTATATGAAGGTTATGGAATATTATTGTTCTGTAAGAAATGACCAGCAGGAGGAATACAGAGAGGCTTGGAGAGACTTACATCAACTGATGCTGAGTGAAATGAGCAGAACCAGAAGATCACTATACACTTCAACAACAATACTGTATGAGGATGTATTCTGATGGAAGTGGAAATCTTCAACATAAAGAAGATCCAACTCACTTCCAGTTGATCAATAATGGACAGAAATAACTACACCCAGAGAAGGAACACTGGGAAGCGAATGTAAATTGTTAGCACTACTGTCTATCTACCCAGGTTACTTATACCTTCGGAAGCTAATACTTAATGTGCAACAAGAAAATGGTATTTACACACATATATTGTATCTAGGTTATATTGTAACACATGTAAAATGTATGGGAATGCCTGTCATCGGAGGGAGGGAGGGGATAATTTGGAAAAATGAATAAAAAAAAACAAATAATAATAAGAAAAGTTCCAGACAAAATGTTTTGGGAAAATTTGGAGGCAGAAAGTACTTCCAGCTGGAAAGATAATGGAAATATAGTCAGATAGTAGTTCTTGAAAATCATGACCATCAAAGGGATAGAAAGATTATGAAAGGTAGATATAGTCCAGACCTCAAAAATGTGTCAAGGGGCCAGGCTCTGTCTGGATCTCTTGGAGATACATGGAATAAAAGCAAGATATTTTTTATTCTTGAGATGTCCATCCTTATCCTTTCACTGAGGGAGACAATATATAAAAGAAAATTCAATTGAAGAGACGAACAGTAGTGGAAGTTCTAATGAGACAATTGGTAGCAGTAAGGCCCTGGAGGTCTTTAAATTGTATCAGTATTTCACATTACAAATAGAATGAATGAATAAATATAGCACATGAAACAACTGCCTTTTTAAAGAATTTTATATCCTAATGCTGGAGACAGCAGGTATATCTGTACATATAGCAGTCCTGACAAATCTTCTAGAGGCTATCTTGCAAAGAGATCTAAGTTACTCAAAACTGAGAATTGTATTTCTTATAAACCCAGAAAGAGAAGAAGCTAATTCAAAGTCAGTGCCTAAGGACAAGATTTTTCATCTAGAAGTGACCATGTGTCCTTTTGTTCACTTTATGATGGTGTAGGACAACTCTGGGAACCATCCAGGAGAGGATACAGAGCAGAGAAATCAGCTTCCAGTCCATTGTTGCGATCACAAATCATTTAGAAGTTTTATAATTATGCTTCCAAGGGGTAGAATTAGGGCCCTTTAAATCTGTTTCATTAAGTCATGAGCCTAACATATCAATCCCTAGGGTTACATAAGCAAATACAGACTAAATATAAAGAGAATAAACCCAAATAAATACCAAGAATTTAAGCATAAGGCAGCTAGATGGCACCCTGGTGGATAGAGCACTAGGCTTAGAATCAGGAAGACTCAATCTTCATGGGTTCAAATCTGGTTTCATATACTTATTATAAACTGTGTAACTTTGGGCAAGTAACTTAACTTTGTTTACCTCAGTTTTCTCATCTGTAAAATGAGCTGGAGAAGGAAATGACAAACCACTGCATTATCTCTGCCAAGAAAACCCCAAACGATGTCATGGAGAGACGGACATGACTGAAATGATGTGAACAAGTTAAGCATGAGGTAACATGAGAAAGTTTGGGGGAATTAGGAAAGGCTTCATGTAGAAGGTGTTTGAGCAATATCTTGAAGGATTCAATGAGGTAGAAGTGAAGGGGGATCACATTTCAGCTCTAGATGGGGGATATAGTAAAGGCATTAGATGGAAGATGGAGTCTTGTACGTGAGGAACAGAAAGAATATTGAATTGGCTAAACTGTAGAGTAAGGTTTGGGATGGAGGCAATGAGGGAACCACATTTATTAAATGCTAATTATGTGCGAGGCACTAAGTTAATAAGCCTTTTACATCTCATTTGATCTTCACAGTAACTCTGGGAGATAGATGCTATTATTATTCCCTTTTGACAGTTGAAAAAGATAAGTAAGAATAGCTGGTATCCAGTCCAGATTTGAACTTGGGTCTTACTGACTTCAGATTCAATGTTTTATCCATCATACTACCTAGCTGCCTAGGTAATGGAGGGGTAACATCCCATGAGGATAGAAAGACAGGATAAGAACAGGTTGAAAGGGCTTTTAAAGCTAAACTTTTTTTATGCTGCTAGAGGCAATAGAGAACCACTTGAATTGATTGATTGAGTGACATGATCAAATCTGCACTTAAGGAAAATCATCTTTTATTTCAATGTATAAATTACATAGTTCAAAGATGGCCTGTGATTTGAGAATGCCTGTATTCAAGTGCTAAAAGTGTAGTGATTTCTAGAAATAAATGTTTTGAAGCTAAGGTTGAATCTCTTCAAAGACATAAATGCCTTTTTGAATTCCTGTCACACCCAAGTTTTGGAAAGATATGTAAACATACAGTTACAAAGAAAGATTGTTTCCTTTTCCAGTTCTATACTTTCCCCCCTTGAACCAGTTAATAGCTTCCAGAGGACTTTTCATTGCTGAAATCAATTCATCTTGGCTATAGACTGATAAATGAAAGAAGAACTGTTTGAGATTTCCTTACCTTCAGGCAAAAATGTTTCAAGATTAATGAAGAGAAATATCTGTTATCTTTCATCCAACCTGTGAAATTGTTTTCCAAAGGGAAGGATGAATCTGAAGATGTCTTAGAAACAGAAAGGGGGGAGTCACCATAGTTACTTGTAAGACGGAGGAGACCTGAGGAGACATGATTCAGGAAATCAAATGTGGATCTCTTGTGATATCAACAAATTGTTGAGATCTCTTTGCCCTTGGAAATGTCTTCCCTTACCTGAGTTCTATTCTTGGAAATTCTCATTTTTTATTTCCATTTTATAAATAGTGACTTCAAGATGGAAAGGTCACATTGTGATTTGTTAGGAGTGTTGTAGATAGGAAATGAATTCAAGTCCTAGTTGGATGAGATGGAGGATCATAGGGTCATCCTTAGAGATTTAGAACTGTAAGGGTTCTTGGAAATCATTCAATCTAACTGAGGGACAGTAAACTGGCCCCCTATTTAAAAAGTTTGAGGACCACTGGGTTATGGCATATGAATGCAATGGGATATTAGTGTTCTATAAAAATGATGAGCAGGTTGATTTTAGACAGGCTGAGAGAGATTTACATGACCTGAACCAAGAAAACATTGTGAACAGCAATAAAAGGACTGTGTAATAATCAACTATGATATTCTTGGTTCTTCTCAGTGGCTCAATGATCCAAGGCAAACCACCACTTGCTGTTATTTTGCTGATGAAGAAAAATACCTACAAGATTAAGTTACTTGCCTAAGGTCACAGAGATAGTATGTGTCTATACACACACACACACACACACACACACACACACACACACACACACACACATACATATTTGTACCAAGGTGCTCTGACTCCAGCCAGGACTATGACAGAAGTTCTATGTTCAGTGGCCTCTGAAATCTATCTTTGAGATTTTATGGTTCTAAATGAAGGAATCATAGGATTTAGATCTGAAAAGGGGACATTTCAGATCATCCTGTCCAACTTAATCATTTTTTATAGATTAGGTAACTGAGACCCAGAAAAAAAGAAGTAACTTCACTAGTCATCCAGGTAGGAGTTGTCCTGGTCTATATCTGGCCACTGAACCCAGATGACTCCAGAGATTAGAATGAGACTGGTGACTTTGCACCCTCCTCACTGAAACCCAATTCACTTGCAAGTCATGGCATCACCTCCCTGATGTCACAGTTCTCTTCAAGAATGAAGCAACAAAGTCTTTCTGGAGTAAAGGTAGGAAGAAAATATTTGACTAGCTCTTATTTTTTTTATTTTCCTCAGTTACATGTAAAATATTTTTGTGTTAAACATATACATTCATTTTTTACATATTTCCATATGAATCATGTTGGAAGAGAAAAATCAGAACAAAAGGGGAAAACCATGAAAAATAAAACAAACAGAAGGATAAAAAAAGATGAACATAGTATGTGTTGATCTACACTCAGTCTCTGGATGCAGATGGTGATTTCCATCCAAAGTTTATTGGAATTGACTTGGATCATTGAGCCACTGAGAAGAACCAAGAATATCATAGTTGATTATTACACAGTCCTTTTATTGCTGTTCACAATGTTTTCTTGGTTCAGGTCATGTAAATCTCTCTCAGCCTGTCTAAAATCAATCTGCTCGTCATTTTTATAGAACACTTATATCCCATTGCATTCATATACCATAACCCAGTGGTCCTCAAACTTTTTAAATAGTGGGCCAGTTCACTGTCCCTCAGACTATTGGATGGTTGGATTATAGTAAAAACAAAACCTCACACTCTGTCTCTGTCCCTCAGCCCATTTGCTATAACCTGGCAGGCAGTATAAATATCCTCAGTGGATTGCATCTGGCCCACAGGCAGGAGTTTGAGAACCCTTGCAACAACCTATTCAGCCATTTCTGATAATCCCTTATTAAATAGTTTCTTTGTCCTAGACACTGTACCAAGCACTGGCTATACAAATAAAGGCAAAAAAACTGAAGTTTCATCCTTCAAAAGTTCACATTCTAATGGGGGAGATATTTAAGCAATTAAATATATTTAAGATATGGACAGGATCCATGATGTCATAGAAAAAGCACTGGGTGGGTGAATGGAGTAGTGATCAAAAAACTCCTAGAAAAGGTGGGATTTGAACTGAGTTTTGAGGAAGCAAGAGACGGAAATGAGGAGGGAGGAATTTCTCTGATGCTCAGAGTGGTTAAGCAGCTTAACTTAAGGGATATAGCCTTAAGATCATCAGAGTCATAATTCCAGACCCCACACTCCAAATTTTAAATCTGTTCATCATTTCACTACACTAGAGTACCTATGGAATAGGGCATCTTAAATGTAGACTGTCCCCTGAAGAGACATTTCAGCTGGCTGAATACCTAAATTAATTGCTCTAGTGGCTAATATTTATATTGCACCTTAAGGTTTGCAAAGCTCTTTATAAATATTAATTCATTTTATCTTCACCATGGCTCTGGAAGATAGGTGCTTAAATACTTTCATTTTACAAAAATAACTTCATTATTTTATTTTTGCATTAAATTATTTTTCTAAAAAGAAGTCCATAAATTTCACTAGATTACATAACATACATGCAAAAGGTAAAGAATTCTTGAACTATTGAGACTGTCTTTGTATTATATCTATAATATAAGAGGAATGAAGACTGAAGAGGAAGTATTAGACTAATTTGTTAATTATTGTAATGGCTAGTTGTCTATATTAGGCATATCTCTACATTAGCTTAGAAATTGATCTTAAAGACTTTCTCACTCCCCCCTTCCTCAAACAATAAAAAATGAGTTTCTTTGTTCCTTTCTTTGTCTTCTATTCATGATTCATAAATTTTGAACAGAAAAGGTACTAAGGGATCATATAGTCTAATGCTCTTCTTGAATGAGTGAGGAAACAGACCTCAGAAGATCTTGTGCTCAAAGTCACAGGTAACAGAAGCTACCTTTGACCTCTTCAAATTCCTGCTGCTTCCATATGAAAAATATTATGAAATCTGGGAGTTGGAATGACCTCAAAGGAGATCCTTTGCATGAAGTCTAAATTTGTTAGTCATTCAATTCAGTCATCTCCAACTTTTCATGTTTCCATGTAAGATTTTCTTGGCAAAGACACTGGAGTGGTTTGCCATTTCCTTCTCTAGTTCATTTTGCAGATGAGAAATTAAGACAAATTGTGTTAAATGACTTGTCCCAGATCACACAACTAATAAGTATCTGAAACTAGATTTGAATTTTTGAGTTTTCCTATCAACAGATTTGGCATTGTACCATCTAGCTACCCTTTTGAAGCCTCAATATCTGCTAGAAATTTTTCAACAAGTGATCATCCAGTATTTATTCAAAAAACTTCCAATGATGGGGAGCTCACTATTTTAAAATACCCCATTTCACTTTATCTCTTTCTATTGAGCCAAGATCTATCTATGTTCAACTCCTTTGGTTCTACCCTCTAAATAAAGTCTAATAAATCTTTGTAGAGAATTTCTTTAAATATTTGAAAGAAATGGAGCACTAGAAGAAGCCAGATATCTTCTCCTGAATTTTCTAGAACTCTCGTTAAATGTATCCTTTTTCTTCAACACATCTAATAACTTAGCTTTGAATCTTTTCCTCATTACAATTGTATCTCTCTGGACCTTCTCCAGCTTTTTAATTTCTCCCTCCTGCCAAATGAAGATTTGGGGTGGGAGGTGAAGATTGTATTTCTGAACTGGAAATAATTCTGCAGATGTTGTCTGACCAGAACAGAAGATGATGTGGTTATCACCCATCTTAAAGGACTGAAAGTTCTAAAGCTAGAAAAGATCTTAGAGATAATCTACTCCAACCTCTTTGTTTCATTAATTAGGAAAAGTGTGTGTGTGTGTGTGTGTGTGTGTGTGTGTGTGTGTGTATGTGTGTGTGTGTGTTAATAGAAAATTAGGCTAGTAATCAGAAAGATGGTGACGGATGGCTTGCAAAGGAAGGAAAGGAGGAAAAGAGGGAGGGAGGGAAGGAGGGAAGGAGGAAGGGATGAAGGAAGGAAGGGAGGAAGGAAGGAAGGAAGGAACGAAGGAAGGAAGGAAGGAAGGAAGGAAGGAAGGAAGGAAGGAAGGAAGGAAGGAAGGGAGGAAGGAAGGAAGGAAGGGAGGGAGGGAGGGAGGGAGGGAGGGAGGAAGGAAGGAAGGAAGGAAGGAAGGAAGGAAGACATTGAGGGAGGGAGGGAGGAGGAAAGGAGGGAAGGAGGACAAATTTGATGATTTGATACAGCAACAAAGAGAGAGAGAGAGAAAGAGAGAGAGAGAAAGAGAGAGAGAGAGAGAGAGAGAGAGAGAGAGAGAGAGAGAGAGAGAGAGAGAGAGAGAGAGAGAGAGATACAGGAGATAATGAGTTCAAGACAGAGTCAGAGTCAGAGAAACTTGGTACAGTAGATAAAGAGCTGACTCCAGAACCCAGATCTGGGTTCAGTTCTTACCCCTCACCCATCTTGGATTTATGATCCTGGTCAAGTCTCTTAACTGCTTAGAGCTCTAGAGAATTTTCTGAGACTTAAGTTAAGGAGAAGGTTCTACCTGCCTTGATGTATGGAACTTCTCATCTAAGAGTTTCCAGTAACAATGAAATAAAAAATCAAGACTATATCTTAGTCAGTTTCCTGCCAGCCACTCTCTCTGTCTCTCTGTCTCTGTCTCTGTCTCTGTCTCTCTCTCTCTCTCTCTCTCTCTCTCTCTCTCTCTCTCTCGTCTGTCTCTCTGTCTCTGTCTCTGTCTCTGTCTCTGTCTCTCTCTCTCTCTCTCTCTCTCTCACACTCTCTCTCTCTTTCTGTCTCTCTCTCTCTCACACACACACTTATATGCTCATATATCTGTTATATATAATAAACATATAATTATGTGTCTATGTGTATATAAAATCTTGTGTGTATTTATATGTATACAATTAAATATGTTTATATTTGGGTGTACATGTATGTATGTATATATGCACTTATTCCTCACAGTTTCAGTCTCCAAAGTTGACAAAGAAAACCAGATTCCTAAAGTACCTTATTCACCCCAGGAGCTGTCTAGTGAAATCCTCTTTCTCACTGAATGAGGATTATGGGTCTAAATGGAAAGAAGCAATTCCACTCCCATGCTAATGCATGACTGTCATTCCCTTAGCATCCCATGGACACTTCTTAATGCTGACATGAGCATTTGTCATAAAGGAACAGGTTGAATGCTTCCCATTTATGTTCTGTACATCAGAAAAATCACATTATTCTTCCCCGAGATCTTACTGAATCATTTAGAAAATCAAACAAGAGATGGAGTGGGGTTGACCTACTTTTGTCATCGTAGAGAAGCTCTTCCTGTTATAATGGCAGAACTCTAGGTGAATGCCTGGAAGATTGCCAGGGGAAAAGGGAAGAATTGCTGAGATCTTGAGATTGTACTAAAAGAAGCCATGTGCTTGAGAGAGGGAAGCTGGAACTCTGTTGACCTCTGCTCTCATTAGAACACTCCAAGAAAAATGGGTTTAGTTTAGATTGCTGCCTTTCAAAGAAACATGGAAAAGTGGAGGGTAGCCAGAGGAAAGTAACCAGGATAGTGAGGGGTCTTGGAACCATGAAGGAACTGTGAATGTGGAGCCTGAAGGAAAGAAGAATAAAACATGGGAGGGCATGATATCTTTCTTTACCTAGGTGAAAGGTTGTTATGTAGAAAAGGCAACTTCTCTTGTTTGTCTTGGCTCCAGAGGGCATAATAATCAAGATTGCCAAGAAGTAGACATCAACTCAACCTGGTATGGAACCTTGTAATGATAAGATCTGTACAAAAGTAGGATGAACTTATCTTGGTGGTGAATTCACCATCAGTAGAGGTCTTCAAAGTAAGAGATGAATAACCTTTTGTTGGAAATGGATTTGGAGAGTTAAACTAATATCAAAAAATTAATAGCTAGAATTTTTATAGTGCATTAAGATTGGTTAAATGCTACCTATTTGTTATTTTATTTGATCCTCAACAATCCTGTAGGATAGGTGCTATTATAAACTCCATTGTTCAGAGGAAAAACTGAAGCTGAGAGAAGTGGAGAAATTTGTTCATGATCATACATAGCTAGTGAGTGTCTAAGGTGGGATTTGAACTTTCAAGCCTTCCTAATTACTTACTGTACCACCTAATTGTCTGCTCTAGGTAATTAGACGAGAGGTCCTTTTCAATTCTGAGATTCTCTGATAAGATTATAGATTTTAATATTAGTCAAGGATTAGATCACTTGGGTTTGCACTCTAGTTTTTATTTTGTTTTGTTCTATTCATTTATTTTTGTATTTAATGGTGTGAGTGAGTGAACCTAGAAACCCTGGCATGACTCCACAGGGTATCCCAAGATGGTCAAAAGGATATGAACTACCAAAAATGATTGATGTCAAGCTTTATTACTATTTGAAAGCCAATTTGCAAACCAGAGGCTTTTGTCCTAATAGAATGTAAGATCCCTGAGAGCAGATTTTTTTTTAATTTCGCCTTTTAAAAAATTTCCCAATGCCTAGCATTATGCATTGTAAATGGTAGAAAGTTAACAAATTTGTATTTTATTGATTTAATTCATTCATTCCAAAAGAATTTATTAAGTACCTAGTATGTGCTGGTTGCTATTCTGAGGAGACAAGAAGAGAGAAAAAGAGAGAACAGGATCCCTTCCCTCAAGAAGGTTCCACTTTAGTAGAATTAATGGTATAGTATTTATACAGGTCAATAAATATAAGGACTTTTAATAGCATGTAAAATTCAACAGAGAGAAAACATTATAACTTGGGGGATAAGCAAACACCTGGATGAGGTGGCACCTGAAGTGTGCTTTCAAGGAAGAAAGATGGGAATTCTGAGAACCAGATTGAAGAGGGACTATAATCTAGAAATGGAGTTGCCCTATGTAAGAGATGGGAGGTGGATAACATATATGGTAGACTCCAAGAAGGCCAACTGGACTAGACCATAGAGTGAAGAGATACCCTATGTAAGAAGGTAGGCTGTAGTTAGATCATGAAAGATCACTCAGATAAAGGAGTCCTGGACTTATGAGATTCTGAAAAAGCTGGTGAAAGAATTCCTTGGAAGCTCTATGCCGAGCTCAGAATCATCTCCATGTTTCCTTTCTCTGACTCACTCATGCTTCCCATTTCAAGGGCATGCTCATTAAAACAGAAAATGAGAAACTCTGAATCAGAAGGAATTGATCGAAAGCCTCTGGCTGGCTCCCAGCACTATATTTCATTTGGTATTATGGCACTGGTTAAAAAGGTTAAACAGTGGTAAACACAGTATCATTAAGGTTGGATATGATTGCAAAGATCATGGCTCTTCAGAACTGTGATTAAATTCAGAATCTAACACTGAATGACAAATGCCTAAACAGTGTGAGCGAGAGATACACCACTCTCTGCTTCTGAGTGCCCCTGGCAAAGAGGAAATTCATGAGAAAAAATATTTGAGAAGTCAGTTGCATCCTTCAAGTATTCTGTGCTAAAAGAAGCAAATCTGTTGGATGTTAGCAAGAAGATGGTAATACACAATCCTAGGGAACAACTTTCTCTTTAGTCCTTCAACAAGACTAAGAATAAGATAGTCGACTTTCTGCTGAGGAGTGTTTTCATAGGACCCCAGTTGTGAAGAAGTTGGTAAGCATCCTCCCAAGCCTCCAATATGACCAGCAGCTCTATTGAAAAGTATGTTTTGGTGGCAGGTAATTGGTGCAGTGGATAGAGCACTATCCTTGAAGTCAGGAAGATCTGAATTCAAATCTGGTCTCAGACAATTAACACTTCCTAGCTGTGTGACCCTGGGCGAGTCACTTAGCCCCAATTGCCTCAGCAAAAAAAAAAAAAAAAAAGAAAAAGAAAAAAAAAGTACGTTTTGAACATGCAGGTTTATAATATCATAAATAGTTTCTCTAAACCCACTATCATCCCTCAGCTTCATTTTTCCATCACCTTTTGATTATTTTTTTTCCAACTCAAGGCAAATAATGATGCTATCGTTACTTCTTCGATGTACTCCATTCTTGACCAGAAGCTGGTCATTTGTAATATCGTATTTTGTAGTCTAGAATAATGTAAATTGTAGTCTAGAAAGCCAAAACCCATTCTGAAACATTCATCACTCAAATCTGAATATTTTTTTGCTCCTTTTTCAAAGTGTATGTGTCCTTAAGGTAAGATATGATCAGAGCAAATTCTTGGAAAATTTGAGGTGAGAGAAGATACTTTCAATTGTGGAATTGAGAGAACTTCACTGAAGAAAATAGCACATAATCCTTTAAGGAATAGCGGGATTTTGACAGGAAGAAATGAGAAGAATGTCTTCCAAAGGGAAAAACTTGCAAAAAGGATAGGTAAAGTGAGAATATAGGAAAAGACCAGGGGTTAGTTAGAATTATAACGTGGCTTAACCATAAAATAGCATGAAATAAAGCTGTAATGGTAGGCTGAAGGCAAATTGTTGAAGGCTGTAAATGTCAGGCTGAACAATTTGTATTTTATCTTATAGACATAGGGACTTGATGAAGGTTTGTGATCAGGGAATGATGTGGTCAAAACTATGCATTAAAATTATTGTTTTGGCAGCCATGGGAAGGTTGCCCAACCTTAATGGACTCTCTTTCTTGTTCAAGATTGGCATTTCCTATCCTTACAGGAGTGGGTTGCAGGAATGAATGCACTATGAACACTTCCATCCTTTCCCAGGGCCTCTCATTGACAGTAATGCATGTTAAGTATAGATCTCAGGGGGTCTGGGAGTTGGAATCTTTCTCAAATTGTTGCTCAAGGAAATATATATATATATATATATATATATATATATATATATATATATATATATATATATATATATATATAGATTGATCAATGGCTCAGCATTTCCAGCTAGTACCCCATATAATTCAGAAATGCTACATATAGAACACTTCTTTCATTAGAGACAACGTGATAGAGGGGGAAATGTCTCTGTCTGGAGTCGGTGAAGCTGCATCCAAATACCTATGTTGACAAATGCAACCTTTGGGACTGTGGGCAGATCATTTAACATCTATGAGCCTCAGTTTCCCCATCCATATATCAAGAAAGCTGTTCTAAATGACCTTTGGGATCTAACCATACTCTGAAGCTATATCCTATGATTCAACAACAATCCTCCACATATGCTAATTATTTGTTTTTTCATCAATGTGGTCATTTCCTCCAAGGATACAGATCATAATTCATGCATGCCTTCTAATTCTGCATAATTTTCTCATCCCATAAATTATCATTCTTATTTGTTTTAAAAGACAGTGAGATAAAGGGAATATTCCCCACCTAATCCCACCCCCAGTGCCAGCCTTAAGTTACCAAGTTCTATTTATTGCATATATATTGTGTTTAGTGTTATCTGCATCGTCTCCACTATTAAAATATAAGAATTAAGAATCCTATAGATAGGGACTGTGTTGCCTTTGCATTTATCATCCCAATACAGTCCCATTCTTGCCAAATAGTAAGCACTTAGAAAATCTTTTGTTTGCTTCTTTTCATTTCTTTCTTTTCTAGCTTTCCTTTATTTATCACTCCTTTTTCTTCTTCCTTTCTTCCTCTACCTTTCTTTCATTTCTTCCTTCTCTCCTTCCTTTTTTCCCTCCCTTCCTTCTTCCTGTCTCCTTCCTCTTTTTCCCTTCCTTCCTTCCTCCCTCTCTCCCTCCTTCCCTCTCTTTCTTTTTTTCTTCCTTCCTTCCTTTTTCTTCCTTTCCAACAACTGCCAGTATCAGTCTTTCCATATGGACAATCAGATGTGTTTTCTGAAATACCACGGGAACAGTGAGTAAATCCCAAACTTTGCACTTACAAGTCTCAGGGGAGAGCTGAAATTCCATTTTCTGAGTGCTGTCCCAGATTCTGACTTTTGTCCATATGTCACCATGGGTTAAGATGTGTGGATGTGTGTCTTTGAGTGATGGATGCTCACAGAGAGAATGAAACAACATCAATTTGACATGAGCTATTCTGTGAAGTGTTTTCACTCAGTGGCCTGTGATGATCTTTAAGCCAGGGGAAAGCACTCAAGAAGATTTGACAATGGCCTTCTGAAAAGTTGTTGATAACAGAGGGAAACCACACAGGTGATTCCCTATACTTAGCTCCATATCAGAAAAAGTTAAGCAGACACAGGAGTGTGAAAAGCACATTGCCACCAGAAAACTCTAGAGCCCATAGGTGAAAAGGTTCTGGAAAAAAGTAAGAAATGGCTGATGAGACTATGATATAATAGAAAGAGTAATTAATAGAACTGGGGATTCTTTTCCTGGACAAGGGAAGATTAAGGGGAGAGATGATGGTCTTTTCAAGTAGGTAAAGGGATGTTATATAGAATTAGACATTAAGATCACAAATCTAGAAATGGAAGGAGAATTAGAGGTAATTTAGTTGAGCCCCTTCATTCACGAGAAAATTAAGAACAAGTTGTAGAGTTGGGGAGGAAGGATTTAAATGTCTTACCTTTTTCTGTCTTGTCCCAAAGAGTAGAATGAGAGGGTAAATGCAAAAAAACAAATTTGTACATGATATCAGAACCCTGCCCCCATACTAGCAATTAAACTCTGTTTAGAAATGGGATGTGCTACCTAAAGAACAAGTGGGATCAAGATGCTATCTACATCTAAAACAAGAACTGATGGAGTCTGAATACAGATTGAAGCATATACTATTTTCATTTTTTTTTGCTTTCTCCTTTCTTTCCTTCTCTTTTGTTCTGATTTTTCTTTCACAACATGACTAATGTGGAAATGCATTTAAAGTGATTCCATATGTATAACCTGCATCAGATTGCTTGCCATGTTGGAGAAGGAAGAAAAGAAGGAAAGAAAAAAAAATTGAAACTCATTAAAGTCTTTTAAAAATACATGTTGAAAATTATCTTTACATATAATTGGAAAAATAAAACATTCTCTACATTAAAAAAATAAAACATCATCTATATTAAAAAAAATAACAAGTAGGATCTTCCTCACTAGAATTCTTTCAAGATGAGACTGAATGACAATTTATTAGGTATATATCCTTGTAAAGATTCCTTTCATGAATAGGTCAGACTATATGGCTGCCAAAGTCTGTCCCAAATTCCAAATGCTGTGATTCTATTAGGAATAGATTATAAATGTAGCTGTGATTTGCACAACCTTTCATTCTTTTTAACTCACTTTCCTAACTTGTAAAAACGGACCCCATAGTATGGAAGGCAGATACAAAGCAGAATGCATGGGTTCTAGTAAATGAATATAGGCTAACAAGCAAAGGGATTTCTTTCCTTCACATCCTGGAGTGTCTGAAATCCTCATGTAAGAAGAAGGATTAGGAGATCATGCTTTCCTTAAATCCATTTGTCACACATATCTGTTCATCAATAACATTCTGCAAAAGCTGTTCTTCCTAATTGACTACTTTGTGGGGGGAAAGGATCAGAGGAAAGAAATGGTGGTGATGGGAAGACTAAAAGACTATATTTCTCAGTGCTGGCTATAACGTTCTGGTAGAAATTAATTAAGAGATCCTCGGACTCTTTCCCCAGTTTGTTTATCCTACTTGGGCCCGCTGTGGAAAGACGTCAGGGCCAATTGCCAATCTTTTCATAATCAGAGTTCCTTCACTCAGGAGAGTTGGTTAAGGATGTAGTGGCACTCTGGTTGCCAGCTTGCTGCTCCCTATAATACACATCTATAAAATATGCAGTGAAAGATATTGTTTGCCTTCAGAGCAAAAATCCAAGGCCTAAATTATTAAACCCGGGGCCAAGATGCAAAGACAACTTGGCAGCTGCTCTTGCATTCTGGCCCTCCTTGTCAGAGCATAGTAGGTATGATTTGTATTTCAAAGTAATTATTCCTGAATATTTAAAAGGAAAAGAGTTTGACGTCCTTCCTCTTAGACCCTTAAAAATATACAATACACATTGGCACAGATATAGACACACACAAATAGGAGATATTCAGGTAGCAATTGGATTGTGTATTGGATCTCAGTCTGTGTATTATATGGGGTGTTTGGGTGTTCAGGAGGACTAGTATCATTAGTGTGAGGACTTTATGAGCCCCCTTTCTGGGCTGCTTATCCACCGTTGGTGTCCACCTTCACTCAACTATCACTTGTGGCTCTCAGAAGCTATAGAATGCACAGCAATCACACTCTCATAAACCATCTCAGCAGATGGACTAGACCAAGTTATGCAGGTCTCAGATGTTTTTGGTGAATTAGAGTAATGTCTTCTTGAAGACTTTGCCCAGTAAAATGGGCAGATGAGAACAGTTTGTTCCAACAGCAATGAAAGCAACTGAAGCAAGAGTTTGATCAGACATCAAAGATGCCAAGGACATGCACTGTATTCTGGGTCATCACCAGTGGTCCCGATGTTTGTCCTGCCACTGGACTTTAATAATTCTAGAAGAGAGAATGAAACTGTTGACTTGGTGCAACCCTGCCTCACTTAAATCCAGTTCATGCAAATCAAGACATATCTTTGGGAATGAAGGATGAACAAGTCAAAGGAAAAATCATCTTGCCTTTCTTCTCATCTTTGGGGAATAATATGACAACTGGGTCAAGAAATCCTTACAGGTTTCTTGGTCATCTTCAAACCAGGATATTTTGAAGCTAAAGGACAATCTGAATTGCTCCTTCATCCATGCTTATAGAACCACAGGTTCAGAGACTCTTGCATAACCAAATCAAGTAGAGATAAGAGGAGTTTTCAGAGCCTAGTGTTATTGGAAGCTCCTATCAAATGATCCCAAGGAGTTGAGAGATCAGCAACAGTTCATTGTGATATGAACTTCATTCAGGATTCCCATCTTGATGTTTCTGACCATTTAGCATTCTTGCTACTTTATTACAATGTATTATATAAACTAGTAAAATGTTTATTGTTGTTATAAGGAAGGAAGGAAATGAGAGTTAGAAATGCAGGAGCAATAGATATTATAATGATTCTACTATACCCAAGAAAGAAATGATTTTGGAAATGCAAGCAGCTATGTTTCCATCACCAAAATTGTTTTCTGAAGATTGGTGGTGAAAATTTGCTATTATCTCCTGGACTCAGGGCAGCTAGATGGTGCAGTGGGTAGACTGCTGAACCTGAAATTAAGAAGACTCATTTTCCTGAGTTAAAATCTGGTATCAGACTCTTACTAATTATATGACCCTAAGGCAAGTTAGTTAACCCTGTTTGCCTCTATCTCTTCATCTATAAAATGAGCTGCAGAAGGAATTAGCAAACCATTCCCAAATGGAGTGAGAAAACCCAAATGGATTCATGGAGAGTTGGACACAATTGACATAACTGAACAACAACCACTTGGACTCAAGCCAAATGACAAATGAACCTTTCAGTTCTCGAAGAATCAGATACTCTCTTCCACTGACTCTATCATAAGTATGACCAAAGTAATCAAAGGAACGAAAACAAGCCAAGGGTACTTTGTTCAGTGGTCCATGAAGTAAGTAACATATAATCTAGGGATTTTCATGAGATAAACTAAAGGAAGAAAAAACAGTAGTTTGAACAAATACTTGGATTTCTGCTTAATGACCTAGAGTCCTGGGGATTTTTCTGACAGTTTCTGAAGTTAGACTTTTATAGTCAGAAAAGGCTCAGTGAGCAAGGATTCTAATCTAAAACTGAAAAAAAAAATTCCTCCTTAAGGTATGCAGCGTGGTTTTTTAGTATTTTAAAATTTCCAGTGTGAAAGAGCCCATTAGCTCCTAAGGTCATCCACTCTATCTTGGGATCAAAAGTGATATTATATATACAAAACTCTATAAATATTAGCCATGATGAGGTGGATGATGGTGGTGCTGGGGTAGCTAGGGAGCATTGGGAATGGAGTCATAAAATTCAAGAGAAATAATTTCTGGGTAATTTAATAATTTTATTAATATTGCTAGCATGTTTATTAATAAAAGGAATGTTCTCTCTATGTCTCTATCTGTCTCTGTTGCTCTGTCCCTCTATCTCTGTGTCTTTCTGTTTTTCTCTGACTCAGTCTCTCCATCTCTCTCTCTCTCTCTCTCTTTCTCTCTCTCTCATTGTCTCTCTCTCATTCTCTCTCTCTCTTTCTCTTTCTTTTTCCCTCTTTCTCCCTCCCTCTCTCCCCTCTTCCTCCTTCCTTCTCTCTCTCTCATTCTTTTCCTCTCTTCATCCATCTTTCTCCTTTTCTTTCCCTCCTTCTCTCCCCCACTCTCCTCTCTCTGTCTGTCTTTCTTTTTCAGACCAAAGATAGTCATATATACACTCTGGAAGATGGGTGTTTCTGAGGGACAATTAACTCTGATTGGTTAAGATTAACAAGAAGATAAATATTACAATGAAGGGCTGGATCTGAACTTTGATTATACCATATACGTCCAAGTTACCCTTGTCCTTGGGCAATTTATTTAAAAAATTTGAAGTAGAAACCTGAGTAGAATACCATGGCTTCTCTAAGTGGGTAGGGTCTAGAAAAAGTTAGTTTAATTTTTGGAGAGTGACATTTGAAATGAGAATAAAAGAAACAAGGGAGTAATCTGAATCTTCCCAAGTCACAGCTTATTATTAATCATTTCTTTCAGTGTGGTGGATTTGGAATCAATAAGTCCTGCCTCAGTTTTAGCATTGTCCTCACAGAGTTATTATAAGAATGAAATGAAATGATATATATATTAAGTGCCTTGTATACTTTAAAGTTCTATATAAATTATATCATCATCATTATTATTAATTTTGATAGCTCTCATTATGAGCAAATTCTTCTTACATTAAGTCTATATTTTGAGAGAAATATAGATAGAACTTAAAAGAATTAGAAAAACGTGGGGTTCAAATCCTGCACCAGTAAAATGAAGGGATTGGACTTAATACCCTTTAAGGTCCCTTCTCTTTAGATCTATGATCCTAGGCACAGCCAGATGCAGTGGTTAAAGGCAAGCTAAATTAGCTGAATTGGCTGACTTACCTATAATTTGAACTTAGGTTGAGAATAGTGGGGATTGATTCTTTTTGGGGATATAGTCAAAATGAGAAATGATAACATCACTGAAGCCTGAGTTGCAAGAGGGAAATGTGTGAACAGATTACAGTCTTTAATAATCCCTCTCTTATCCCCAAGTTCCAGCTGCTGGGAGAATGGTCCAGGATTTGAAAGATGACTTTCCTCCATTTTGGTCTCTGGATGTTGCTTCAGATACATATTCATGAAAGGAGGTCAGATTTGTAAATCCCAAGAAGGATGGAAAGGCTTCAGAGGCTTTGAAGTGAAAACTGATCTTCATTTAGGATGCTTTGCTGTTATGAAAATGATTTATGGACCTGAGAAAAAGTAATGATTTCTAGCATTGCCGCTTTCCTAGTGCAATAATTAGGGACCTTCCTCTTCCACCTGGTTCACAAGAACCAATGTTCTCTTTTCCACTAAGGACATAGGACTTTCCATTATCTATTATCAAATGATCAGAATTGAGAAAAGTATGAAGGTAACTGTTTTCTCCTCATTATTCTATCTTAACATAAGGCTTCCTGACTCTGAGAATTCTGACATTTCATTGCTTTGATATACTGACGGATATCTTACTGTATTCATCGTGTATTTATTTGTTTGTTTTTTGCTAGACCAGGATGCTTAGCTGAACGAAGGGATGGGGGTGATTGCTGAGCTGCAAGCTTGGCATCAATCACCATTGTGATATGGCAGTCAAAACATGATAGAGGCCATTGGGAAAATCATATTCATAAAATCACAGATTTTGAGGATTGGAAAGTACTTCAGAAGCTATCTAGTCTAAACCATACACTAAAGGAAATCCCATTTTAATATATCCATCAAGAAATCATCCAGATTCTGTCTAAAGAAATCAAAGTAGTGGAGAACCTCTCAAAGCATCACATTCCACTATTGGACAAGTTTTCATGGATAGCCAGGTAGTACTAATATGAAACCTAAACTTGCTTTCTTACCACTTCATCCTATTTCTCCTGGTTCTGCTTTTTAGAGATCCAGTATAACAAATTTAATCCTTCTTCTACGTGAAAGTCCTCCAAATTCTTGACAGTTCTTCTTGGTAGAGTTATAAATTTGTCCAAAAATTAAGGAGAACAATCTGGAACTATACCTGCAAGACTATAAAACCACATATTCTTTGATTCGCCAATAACACTACTAGGTCTATATCCCAAAAAGATTATATAAAAAAAAAAAGAAAAGGACCCATATGTACAAAAATATCTATCATTCTTTTTGTGTTAACAGACAACTGGAAATTGAGGGGATACCCATCAAGAGGGAAAAAAAGTTGTGGTATATAATTGTAATGGAATAGTATTGTGCTATAAAAAAGAAACAGCATGGTCTTTCAGAAAACCTGGGGAAGATGTACATGAACTGATACAGTGAAGTAAGAAGAACCAGGACATTGTTATATACAACATTAGTGATATTGTCCTATGATCATCAATGAATAAGTTGGCTCTTAGTAAAACATTGATTTAAGGCAATTTTGAAGGCTTTTGGTAGAAAATGCTATCCAACCCAGAGAAAAACATAGAGTATGAATGCAGATTAAAGTATATATTTTTTCATTTTGTTTCTCTTGTTTTTTCCTTTTCCTTTCTTTTTTAAGGTCTATTTTTTCTTTTAGAATATGGACATGTATTTTGAATGATTTCATAACAACCTATATCAAAATGTTTTTGTTCTCCAGAAAGAGAAAGGGAAAAAAGGGAAGGAAGCAATTTGAAACTCAAAAAAATTTTTAAATGAATATTAAAAATTATTTTACATGTAATTGAGAAAGATAAAATAAAAACTTTTAAAATTTTATTTATTTTATCCTGAATTGAAGAAAAATGCTTTAAAAATTCTTGATAACTATCATCTGACTCAACTCTTCTTTCTAGTCTAAACATATTCAGGTTCTTCAAGTGATTCTTATAATACATGTACCCAAGTCCTTTCATCATCCTGATTTCCATCCTCTGGATTATCTCCATATTAGTAATATCAATTATAAACTTCAATGCCCCAAATTGAAAATAGTCATTCCAGTGAGGCAAAGTTAAGTAATTCAATGAATAGAGTACTGATCCTGGAAAATTTGTGTTCAAATCCTACCTAAAACACTACTAGTGATCTTAGACTACTCACTTAATTTCTACCTACCTTAATTTTCTCAACTGTAAAAGAAGGCTAATAAAGGTACCAATCTCACAGGATTTTTGTGAGGATCAAATGAAATAATGTCTGTAAATGCACTTAATACAGTGCTCACCACATAGCCTAGTTATAAATGCTTATTCCTTCCCTGCCTTCATTTCTGATGAAGTCTGATATGGGCAAAGAATAGTGATTTTATCACTTCTCTATTGCTGGGAATGATGTCACAATGCAGCCCAGTATTGCATTATTTTTCCTTTTTTTCTGTATCATTCTGCTTATTCACATTGAGCTCAGGAGCTAGGTACAATGGATTGAGTATTAAGGCTGTGGTCAGGAATACCTGAGTTCAAATCCAACCTCAGCACTCACTAGCTTTATGAAGTCGATCCTGGTCATTTAACTCTGTAAGCTTGAGTTTTCTCATATATAAAATGAGGATAGCAGCACCTATCTCTCAAAGTTGCTATGATGATCAAATGAAATATTTATAGCGATTAACACAGTATGTGGCACATAACTGGTACTTAATAACCACTTGTTTCACTCCTTTCTCCATTTTTTTCTTTTGAATATAATTTTTTATAACCCAAATATTTCAGCTCTACAATTATGTAACACAGATCATGATACAATAAAATAAAGTATTTAAAAAGTGCTATCCCTGGAGTTAGGAGTTAGGAGTTTGGAGTTATAGCCCATCTTGGACACAATAATTTTATGACTATAGGACAATCACTTTCTCTTTGTGAGCCTCTGTTTCTGAAAATGAGAATAACAACTTCATGCTCTACCTCACAAGAATATAAAGAAAGTCCTTTGACTTATAGAATGTAAGCTGCTTGAGGATAAAAGTAATCCACATTTTATTTTTGTATCTCTGGCGCCCATTTTTTCACCCTGCCACGTATACAGCAAGTAACTTTTTTCAAAGGACTTCTAGTACCATGCACTGTACTAAGTGCAGTCACAAAGACAAAAATAAAATAGTTCTTTCTTTCATTCTCTCAAGGGGATTCTATTCCAGTGGAAAGAAAATATATATTTAAGTAAAGGCAGATAATAATGACAGAGAGGAGGATTAGGGATGGGAATGAGAGTAAGGACAAGCATAGGGAATGGACTTGTGATTTCATTGTAATAAGGCACTCCCAGCTGAGGAAACTTCCTCCATCAATGTAGGTCAGCACCTTCTCTAAAATTCTGAGGAAGCTACCTAGAACATTAAGAGTTTAACTGACTTGTGCAGGGTCATAGCGCATGTAGTATGTGTCAAAGAAAGAGTTGAATGTAAAGCACTTGTTCTCTATTCACTACACAGAATACATATAAACACGTATACACATATGTGCATTGCATATGCTTGTACATATGTGCTGGTATATGTGTACAGACTGTATGAAGTGTTCAGGAAGAACCAGCACCTCTGATAGGAAGGCTTGTGGATCCCTTTCCAAAGTTGCTCATCCACCTTTGGTATCCAAACATCCCCCAACTTTCACCTAGGGTTCTAAAAAGCTGGCCACAGTGGTCACATCCCCCCAAAAAAATCTCAAAGAAGGGCTAAAGCAAGTTGAAAGTGACCAACAGTCCTAACGAGTTAGGGAGATATCTACCCCAAACATTTGAAGGCTTCTCCCAACAGAATGGATGCATGAAAAACAATTTGTTGCGATGACCATGAAGGCAACTGAAGCAGATGCCATGTATTGCTTAGAGCTTGGTCAATCACCAAAGATGCCATGATCATCCATTATATCTAGGGCCATTGTTAGTTATCCTGAGTTTTCCCTTACTATTATATTTCAATGATTTTTCGAGAGAGAATAAGGCTGAGGAGTTTCTGTAATTCTATCTCACTTAAATCCAATTCACACAAAAGTCAAGACATTAACCTATGATGATGTTATTGGTCTTCTTTTAAAAATTAAAGATGAATAACATCTGTGTGGGTATAATGGAGGTGAGGAGCAATTACATTCTAGCCATGTGATACAGCTTGTATAAAGACATGGAGATGTAAGATTGATTATTATTTGTGAAGAAGGATAAGACCAGTTAGACTGTTCTCTGGAGTGTTTGAAGGAAAAACATGTATAGTAAAGCTGGAAAGAAGGGCTTTAAATGCCTAAAGGGAAGTTGGCTTGATTATAGGCTGCCTACAGAACCAATAGTGTTGAATCTTTGGGCATATTAATTTGACTTCTCTGAATATCACCTTCTTCTTAGTCTGTCAACTGAAGGGTTGGGACTCAATGATCTCTGAAATCAGTCCTTTCCAGCCTTAGTTTAGTTAGACAAATCCTACACAACTTTAAGCAAGCTCCTAAGCAGTCAACTTCTTCTTCATCTTTAAATGAGGGGAATGTAGAAAATGACCTCTTGGGTCCCTTTGAGCTCAGTGTCTTAACCTAAACTCCTATGATTCTAAAATTATCTTGATTTCTGTGGTCAATCAGTCAACAATTATTATGCTAAGTGCTGTGAGTACCAAGAAAGGCAAAAATGTAAATTCTGCTTTAAAGGCCTGTTGCAACTGGTTTCTGTGTTGACATTTGGCTAATAGAAAAATGTTCAGTATTTAATATTTAAATGTGACCATAAAATTTTCAAGCATTTAGTTCTCCCTCCCACCCCTTGTAAATTTCGAATCTTAACAGGAACAGTTCAAGCAGAGAAGGCAGCTGGAGCCATGGAGCAGATTCCCAAGGCTTCATAGGCTGGTTCCCTAAGACAGCTCAGCAAGGAGCTTGCTATTTCACTCCTATGGTAATTAAAGCATTATTTTCAAGGTAGCTGAATTTTTTAAAAGATGGGAAGGTTTTTTCCACCCCTCTTTACTGCTGATTTGGGACTCTTGGGGGTTGATGATTCAGCCAGTATCTTTTTCATTTTTTTTTTTAAAGAGCGGCTTATAATATGGAGTCCTACAATTAAAAAAAAATAATAATTTGATAGTTGTTATTTCCGTATCATGGATTTTGTTTCCCATTGTAATCCTATTTATTTCACTTCATGCATTGAAACTCCTGTTTCTGAATAGCTATCCATAGGCGTCACCAAAAAAGTTCATGACACTAAAGAGATTAAGAATCTTTGGTCCTTTTTTCTCCTTTATCCCTTTCTATGCAGTTTCGCTAGCATATGGGACTTTGGGAAAGGAAAGGGTGAATGGGCAAAGCCCCAGCTTAGCATTTCTTTATTTATTTTTTATTAACTGCTTGGAAAAAAGTATTGAATATATGTGATTTTATTAATTTAGAGAAATCTCTCTTGATAACTCATAGTCTTTGAGAGTTACCAGAGATTAAGGAAGTGGCTTGTTCATTGTGACATTCTTGGTCTAGAGAATGATATGCAGACAAAGAAATAGGAGGTGGACTAAGGAATGGAAAGCAGGCCAGTCTAGCTGGGCTATATATAGGGTGAGGAAAGGAATAATGTATAAGAAGTAGAACTATAAGGATGGGGAGAGGTCCAGCTGTGAAAAAAGTTAAAATAGCAAAGGGGGAGTTGATATTTAAGCCTAGAGAGAATAGGGAGCTGCCAGAATTTATTGAGTTTGGTGTTGAGTGAGAGAAGATATAAGCAATTTGATTTTCTTTAGAAAATCATTTTGGCAATAGTATGGAAAAGAGATTGGAGTGAGGAGAGTCCTAAGCATAGGAGACCGATCAGGAAACAGAGGAAAGGTGAAACTAATTTTAGCTAAAAGAGTGGCTGGGAAGGAGTAGGAGAAGAGATCAGAGATAGACAGAAAAGACAAAATTTGGTAAATGATTATATATATATAAAACAAACAAGAATGAAGAGGCCAGGATAATATCAGTTTTGAACCTGCTTGACAGTAAGGGTAGATCTTGAAAGAAATAAGAAAGTTAAGAAAAAGGACATTTTTTTTCAGGAAAAGATATTGATTCATATCTGTGACCCATTGAAGAAGAAAGACTATCTCAGAGATGAAGGTAAACAACAGTGTCAAAGGTTACAGAGACATTAAGAAGGATGAAGATTGAGAATGGGGCCATTAGATTTATCATTTAGGGGATTGTTGACTTGGGAAAGAACGCTTTCAGCTGAATGAACCATATTGCAAAGGTTTATAAAATCATGAAAGGAGAAAAGCAAAAGTACCTCTTTTCCCCAAAGATTGGAAACTCATCACTTCCTTTTGAGATAGGTACTATGGATATTATATCACATAGGTGAAGAAATAAAAGATTAGAAAAAGATCAAGGGTCACAGGTATAGTCAATATCAGAGTTGGGATTTGAATCCTTATTTTCCTGACTCTTATGTTCTATTTGCTGTCTACTATATCTTGAGAAGGGATTAAAGAAAAATGAAATAAAAGTACTTTGGCTAAAAAGACTTTAGAAATTTTCTGTGATTTTATGTTATTTGTCTTTTCCATTAACCTGAATAATAAGAAATTGGTTATATCCAAGTTGTAGCGGAAAAAATAAGCAGCACTCAGATTTGAATAATCCTCTTCATTCCCTAGATCAGTTACATCATTCTTCTTATAAATAAAAAGGGTATTCTTCCTTTTTCTTTTTATCAGAGAGACTAATCATAAGATCAAAGTTTCAAGCTAGAAGACATGATTAAGAGAATATGTTCCAACCCCATCATTTTACATGGAAGGAAAGTGAAACTCCAAAAATTTGATTGATGATGGTCACACAGTTATTAAGTGACAAAGTCTGCATTTAAATGAAAGCCCTCTAACTCCAAGTCCAGTTTTTTTCAACTACACCCCAAAAAACCATGGTTTTTTAGTATCTATAATCTATTTTTTATTAAAGCTTTTTATTTTTCAAAACATATGCATAGCTAATTCTGCAACATTAGCCCTTGCAAGGTCTTGTGTTCCAGTTTTCCCTTCCCTTCACTCACCTCCTTCCCCTAGATGGCAAGTAGTCCAATATATATTAAACATGATAGAAATATATATTAAATCCAATATATGCATACATATTTACAGTATCCATTTTCTTATATTTTTCTTTATACAAAGAATTTTGAGAATCAGAGCTAAGGAGTTTATGAGGTAGAGATGAGAAGAAAGATCATTCCAGACATGGAGGCCAGCCAGTACCTATTTCCATCACATTCAGTCAAAACATGCAATTTTCAGTATCTGTTTCCTTAATGATTTTGAGATCAGAGCTAGGAAGATTAGGAGATAGAGACAAGGAGTGAAATTATTCCAGTTATGGGGGACAACTACTGCAAAGACATGGAAATGGGAAAGGGTATGTTCTGTATAAGGAAGAGCAATTGAGCTACAGTACCTAGATCATAGAGTGAATGAAGAAGTGTGAGAAAACTATAGAGGTAGAAAGAACAAAGGAATGAAAGGCTTTTAAAAAACCAGAGTAGTTTATATTTAATTCTGGTCTGTAAAACATTTCTAAATAGGGCACACAGTGGACAGAATGGCATGTCTGGAGTCAAGAAGACCTAAATTCAAATATGGCCTCAGATATGCGCTAGCTGTATGAATCTGGGCAAGTCACTTAATTTTGTTGCTTCACTTTCCTCATCTATAAAATGAACTGAAGAAGGGAATGGTAAACTGTAATGTGCTCTCCTGGCAGTTACAATTACTAGTCTGTCCTAGACCCACCAGAGTACCTTTGACCACTGTCCTTTGCAGTGTGAACTCTACCCGGCTCGCCTCCTCTGAGGCCTTCAAAGGTCTCTTACCACAATCTCTTGAATCTATAGCTTAATAACTGGTAGCACGCTCAAGAACAGCCATGTGTAATCTTAAAAGCCTTTATTATACACACTCACATAATGCCCTAACTGATGCCCTGACTTGTTGGTTCCCAAGTGAACACCTGGTCAGAAGACCCACGTGTTCACTACCAAAACCCTTACCTCTTTCGGCTATCCATCTTGGCTTGGCCACCCAGGCTAGGGAGCCAGGGTGAAGAACACCAGGTTAAAGAGAGCGATTGCTGTCTGCAGTGGGCTTACATAGGGCCTGTGAGGTCACACACACAGCCAATCAGCAAGAGAGTCACCCATTATGAAGCTATCTCAATATGGCCAGGATCCCACCCAAGGGCAGTCCTAATATCCACAGAAATTACTTCTGGACCACTCAATCTCCCGATTTGCTGTGGAACCCATTTAAAGGCCCCTTACAGTAAACCACTCCAATATCTTTGCCAAGAAAACCCTAAAATGAAATCACAAAGAGTTGGACACAACTAAAATAACTCAACAATAATAATAGAACAAAGTATCAGATTAGGATCAAATGACATAATATTGGTAGAGCACTTAGCAAAGTACCTGATACACGATAGGCATTTAATAAATGTTTGTTGCATTCTCCCTTTACCTCTTACATTGAAAGGTTTGCACTAAGTAATCTCTGAGTCCTCTTACCATGCTATTAGCTCAGGTTCCATCTATTCCTTAAGTATTTTCCCATTTCCCCCAATTAGTAGTTCCTCTGTTCTCTTAAAATCTCTTTATTTAATGTTAGGTTAACTTTTCTTGCCTATATGAAGTATGTAGCTCTTCAGTGGTATGTAAATTGAGAAAATGAGCAATTTCAATTTTGCTTTTATTCCTCATCATCTAGCATTGTACTTGGAACATTTTATTTTGGGGCCAGATCCATTATTTCATTGGTAGAGACTTCCTGGAGAAGAAACCTCTTCTACAAGTACAACTCATAGCTTTAAAATTATGTGAATCTTTGAGAGTTGCCGGGACACTGAAGTTAAAAAGCTTATTTAAGGTTACATAATCATTAGGAGTCAGAGGCAAGACTTAATCTACTCCCTTGATTCCACAGCTAGCTCTCTACCCATGATGCCATTATTCCTGGCACATAGTAGACAGATAATAAATTTTCATTGAATTAAATCATGCTACATATGTTGCTCAACTGAAATTTCTGCGACTTCAGAAACCAAATGAGTCACATTACTAAGATATTAAACAGCTCAATAAAATCTAAGCACTACTCAGGATAATGTTATTTCAATTAATTATTTTCCACAATCAGATTGTTGAAACATGCTCTGCTATTGGAATTAAAAACACAATGCTAAATGAGAGGCCTTTGAATAACTGAAACAGAAGTCCTTGGTGGTTGCCTCCTACCAGTGAGATAAATCCCGTTGTGATTGAGAATTGTATAGTGTGTCTACCTTCTATTTTGCTTTTCAAAGCAGTGTAAGAGAGAGTCTCCATCACACTCCATCATTCTAGAACTTCCATCAACTTCTGCTCTATGTACCGGCTAAATTTACCAGCAGCATCTTAATTTCCTTTGAAAAAAATTATCACAAACCCCAGTGGCGTTTTAGACAGTAATACTTTAAAGCATTCTCTATACTACTGTTCAATGAACCTGTACAACTAGCAAATGGAATTTTGGAAGGAACTGAATAGAAAATAGGAGCAGCCCTTTTCTATTTAGAATTGATGATAAATTGTCATTGGCTCTGCCATAAGGCACAGTCCTGGCAATGGGGTTGATAAAAATAGAGACAAATCTTTATTATTTAATTTTCAGTTTGCAGTTTAAAAAATCCTTCAATATCTAGCTACCTTTGAAATTATTCTTTCTTAACTGCCTTCCAAACTTTGGTGAGCATCTATTTTTGGTGAGTGAGCACTTGAAAAGTGGCTGCTCTCACAATACAATCTGACCATAGTTTTCAATTAGTTTCCAGAGTTTGGGTGGCAAAAGTGTTTACAGAGAGCTGAGTGCCTTCATGGGACTTAACTTTGATCGAGTTGTGAATCTTTAGCTAAGAAAGAGAAGAGAAACTCCAACTGGAACCTGCCCAGATATGTGAAACGGAGCTGCCCAAATCTGTCTGATCTCATTCAGCAAAGATCTTCAATTGTCTTAATTAAAATGTCCTTTGAGACATGCTGTACCTCATTGTTCTACAACATATTTTGAAGTTCTCTCTGTGTAAATTAAGAGAGAAATTCTGGTGTTAGAGTCACAGCTGACTTCAATAAGAAATAAAGCAAATGTCCAGATATAAAGGAATGGTGTGGCTGCATGAGAAGCTAATTGATGAAATTGTATTGGAGATTGGATGGATATAGGCAGCTATGGACAAATATAAAAGAGGGTCAATGTACTATTTGGAGGACAACAGGAAGACTAAAGCTTGGTATGATTATTTTGTAGGCAGTGCTTATTTTATTTTATTTTTGTGAGGCAATTGGGGTTGAATGATTTGCCCAGGGTCACACCTCTAATTAAGTATCTGAGGTCACATTTGAATTCAGTTCTTCCTGGCTCAGGAACAGGTGTTCTATCCACTATACCATCTAGCTGTATTATGGACATTATTTTTCAGTCATGTCTGATTCATCAATGCTCCATTTAGCTTATCTTGGCAGAGATACTGGTGTGGTTTCCTAGTTACTTCTCCAACTCATTTTAAAGATGAGGAAATTGAAGCAAACAGGATTAAGTGACTTGCTCAAGGTCACACAATTAATAAATATCTGAGGCTGGATTTGAAATTATGAAGATGAGTCTTCCTGACTCCAGGCTCAGTGCTCTATCCACTATATCACCTAGTCACTCATTCATATGCTAGTCTAATCTTAGGACAAAAACAAAAATTGTTTTAGTTTGGTTGAAGGAAAGAACATTAAGAAAAGGAAAAGATAAAAGCTTTGGGTCATTGGAAAAATGATATTGAATAATGTTGAGAAAATAAATCTACCCAACATGTATATTGCTTCAGTTTTCTTTTTCTCTTTTTTTAATTATTAATTTTATAATTATAACATTTTTGACAGTTCATATGCATAGGTAATTTTTTACAACATTATTCCTTGTACTCCCTTCTGTTCCGAATTTCCCCTCCTTCCCTCCACCCCCTCCCCTAGATGGCAGGCATTCCCATACATATTTAATATGTTATAGTATATCCTAGATACAATATATGTGTGCAGAACCAAATTTTTGTTGTTGTTGCTGCAAAGGAAGAATTATATTCGGAAGGTAAAAATAACCTGGGAAGAAAGACAAAAATGCAAACAGTTTACACTCATTTCCCAGTGTTCTTTCTCTGGATGTAGCTGATTCTGTCCATCATTGATCAATTGGAATTGGATTAGCTTTTCTCTATGTTGAAGATATCCACTTCCATCAGAATACATCCTCATATAGTATTGTTGTTGAAGTGTATAGTGATCTCCTAGTTCTGCTCGTTTCACTCAGCATCAGTTGATGTCTCTCCAAGCCTCTCTGTATTCCTCCTGCTGGTCATTTCTTACAGAACAATAATATTCCATAACATTCATATACCATAATTTACCCAATCATTATCCAATTGATGGGCATCTTCTTTTTCTCAATGGAAATAATGGTGGTTGGAATTCAGAGTGACTGAGTTCAAATCTCATTTCTGATATTACCTTGTGAACTTGAGGGAACATTTAAGTTTTGTTTCTTAGAAGCTTAGTTTCTTCTTTTGTAAAATGAGGTCATCAGACTAAGTACTCTATCATCCTAGATCCAGGATGCTTTGATTCTCTGTCTGATTTCTCTTGCTTTTCCAACAATCTAATTATAAGGACTTTTCCTCTCTTGGAATTACCTTGGATTTATTTACTTAGGCAAAAGTTGTGTTAGAATGAGATAGTAGCTGGGAGGAAAAAAAATAGATTTGGAGTCAGGGAAACTTGTTTTGAATCCTTAAACACTTACTACTTCTGTGACTTTGGGCATATTGCTTATATACTCTGGACTATTCTCTCTTTGATAAAATGAGGAAATTGGATAGGATACTCTTTAAAGTTCTTTTAAAAAAAAACTAGGTGGTGCATAGAGTTCTGGCCCCAGAGTTAGGAAGATTTGAGTTGAAATCCAGCCTCACATATGAATTAGTTGTGTGATTTTTGGCAAGTCACTTTAACATCTCTCAGTCTCAATTTCTTTATCTGTTAAATGGGGATAGTAATAGCATCTATCTCCCAGGATTGCTGAGGAGGAAATGAAAAAAACTTGAAGTAATATATGAAGATAATTATTATTATAGCTAATATTATTTCTAGGCCTAAATCTATGTTGTTGTATACTCTTTTTGAAAGCAAGGTCTCTTTAGTTTCTTTGATTTTTTTTGTATGTCTAGCAATGTATTATACTCATGTAGCTATTTAACAAATATGTATTTGCTGATTTTTAATTAATAAACATTTAATTGAATGAACTTAATACTAGAAAGAATAAAGCAAAAATAGCCAACAGAGAATTGAAACAGAAAATGAGCAAATAGGTCATTAGAAAAATTGCTAAGGAAGCATTTAGGCAATATAAATGAGTTCAAGTCTCTTGGCCTTCATCAACTACATTCCAAATACTGAAAAATAGGAAATCTTTAATGAGCTGAAAGGAAGCTGAGAGGTGCTATAGGGGCAAATTGCTGCTTTTCTAAAGGAAGAAATAGGTAGATACTTCAAACTTTAAGTCAGTGAAAGGACTGATTCCTGGTTTAAAAACAAATCCATACTATGCTCAAAAAATTGTCAAACTGTTCATAGCCTTTGATCCAGCAGTGTTGCTACTGGGCCTATATCCCAGAGAGATTTTAAAGAAGGCAAAGGGACCCACATGTGCAGAAATGTTTGTGGCAGCTCTCTTTGTAGTGGCCAGAAACTGGAACCTGAGTGGATGCCCATCAGTTGGAGGATGGCTGAGTAAATTATGGTATATGAATGTTAGGGAATATTTTTGTTCTGTAAGAAATGACCGGGGGCGGAGCCAAGATGGCGGAGAGGAAACACACGACTCAGTGAACGTCCTCACTCCCTCACAACCAATTAGATAAATTAAGTCTCAAAATTAGCTCAGGACTGATAGATACCACAAGGACTGGAAGCACGACTTACCAGCTGAAGAGAATCTGGAGTTTCAACAGGAAAGGTCAGTTCTCAGGGGAGGAATAAGAAAGACCAGCACAGACGGTGGGGTAGGGGCACACTGCGCCCATTGCGCTGGGAGGGGCTCTGGGATCAGAGAAGCCACTGAGGTAAAGGAATCTGGCACAGGCTGTTAGCTCTTCTCTGCTAATTATTTAGCAGTTCAGAAGAGAAAGCCAAAATATTTTAAAACTCAGATTAGATTTTCCCCAGACCCTGGGGGTGACTCAGGCACCAGGGGGTGTGGCCTCAGCTACCTCCTGAGAATAGTTAAGAGACTGACAAGTGGGTGGATACGGCCCAAGGCAACACACACTGCCTAGCTTAGCTGGAGGGAGTGGAACTCAGCTCCAGGAAGTCCCAGAGAAGCGGAACCTTTGAACTAGGGACCGCGGTTTCTGGCAGACACTTCCAGTTTGAGCGCAGGGGCTTCTTACGTCACCTGCTGCAGACACCCACTCCCCACCCGGACACATAGGCTGGGCTTCTTGCTGTCTTCACTATTCTACGCCCTCGAAGCACAGTAGTGCTAATCACCTCTGAGGCACTCCCAGGGAGAGGGTGGGGAACTCTCTCCCAGAGCTCTCTCTTAGCTCAGGCTCAGGAGCCGCTGCATCCATCCCGTCTGGGAGGAAGCTGGTAAAGAAGTAAATAATTTCCTACCCCAGAGACAGACCCCAAAAGATTTTTTTTAAGTATGAGCAAAAAAGCTAGAAAAACCATAGATTCCTTCTATACAGAGAAAGAGCGGGTGTCCAACCCCGAGGAAGTTGACAGCAGAGAATCAGATAACAACCTAAAGGGGAACGATTCCTGCCCCCCATCACATAACTCTCTCCTAGAAGAAGCTCTTAAGAAATTGAGGGAGATCGAAGAAAAATGGGGAAAAGAAAGGGAAGTTATGATAGAGAATAACAATGTCCTGAAATTGGAATTGGAAAAAATAAAGAATTCACAGGAGATGCAGGGAAACAAAATTAGTGAATTAGAAAAGGTTAAAAAAACACAGGAAAGTAGGATTTCTGAATTGGAAAAGATAAAAAAGTCTCAAGAAAATAGAATTTCTGAATTGGAAAAAGAAAATAATTCTCAAAAAAAAAAAATTAGGGAAATGGAAAAAAACTCAATAGAGCAAAATAATTCATTTAAAAACGAAATTGGGCATTTACAAAAAGAACTAAAAACTGTGAAAGAAGAAAATAACTCCTTAAAAGTCAGGATGGAACAAATAGAAATGAATGATTCACAGAGAACCCAAGAATCAGTCAAACAAAACAAAAAAAATGAGAAGCTGGAGAACAACGTCAAATACTTACTGGGAAAATCTATAGACCTGGAAAATAGATCTAGGAGAGATAATCTGCGGATTATTGGACTTCCAGAAAACTATGACCAAAAAAAGAGCCTAGATTCTATTTTACAGGAAATTATCAAAGAGAACTGTCCAGAGATAATAGAAACAGAAGGGAAAGTAGATGTGGAAAGAATTCATCGAACTCCTTCTGAAATAGACCCTAAAAAAAGAACACCACGGAATATTGTGGCTAAGCTGCAGAATTACCACACAAAGGAGAAAATCCTGCAAGCAGCTAGAAAAAAACAATTTAAATACCAAGGTGCCACAATAAGGGTCACCCAAGATCTGGCTGCCTCCACATTAAAAGATAGAAGGGCCTGGAACCTGATATTCCGAAAGGCAAAAGATCAAGGACTGCAACCAAGAATGAACTACCCAGCTAAGTTTAGCATCTTTTTCCATGGAAGAAGATGGTCATTCAATGAAACAGAGGAATTCTATATGTTTCTAAGAAAAAAACCAGACTTAAACAAAAAATTTGATCTACATCCACAAGACTGAAGAGAAACAGAAAAAGGTACACAGAACCCTTGAGAACTGTAACTTTGTTGTGGGTATATAAAAAATACTCAAGGATAATTTGATTTTACTGATATAAAAGAAAAAAAGGGGGGTGTGGTAAAGGGAAGGAGGTCGGTTCAGAAAAAGGGGAAGGAGTGATAAAAAGAGGGAAACTACATCCCAGGAAGAGACATAGAAAATACACCATATCTGAGGGAACTTAGTGAGGGGGAGAATCATTGTGTGAATCTTACTCTCATCAGAAGAGGCTCAAAGAGTAAATAATTAACATATTTGTTTTTCAGAGAATTTTCTCTCACCTCATTAAAAGGGGGGAGAGGAAAAGGGGAAAGGAAAAGGAGAATAAGTGAAGGGACTTGGAGGGAGGGGGGAGGGATCCTAAAAAAAAAAAAAAAAAAGAGGGAGGGTTGCGCGTCACAAGGGGGGTCTGTAAATTAAATATCGGGGAGGGGGATCAGGGGGGTCAAGGGAAAAAAGTATAATCTGGGGATAATACGATGGCAGGAAATACAGAATTAGTAATTTTAACTGTAAATGTAAATGGGATGAACGATCCCATCAAACGGAGACGGATAGCAGATTGGATCAAAAAGCAGAACCCTACAATATGTTGTCTACAGGAAACACACTTAAAGCAGGGAGATACATACAGAGTAAAGGTAAAAGGTTGGAACAGAGCTTATTATGCTTCAGGTAAAGCCAAAAAAGCAGGGGTAGCTATCCTTATCTCAGATCAAGCAAAAGCAGAAGTAGATCTCGTTAAAAAAGATAAGGAAGGAAACTATATCCTGCTGAAAGGTAGCATAAATAATGAAGCCATATCAATACTAAACATATATGCACCAAGTGGTATAGCATCTAACTTTCTAAAGGAAAAGTTAAGAGAACTGCAAGAAGAAATAGACAGTAAAACTATAATAGTGGGACATCTCAACCTTGCACTCTCAGATTTAGACAAATCAAACCACAAAACAAACAAGAAAGAAATTAAAAAAGTAAATAGAACATTAGAAAAACTAGGTATGATAGACCTTTGGAGAAAACTGAATGGCAATAGGAAGGAATATACTTTCTTCTCAGCAGTTCATGGATCCTATACAAAAATTGACCATATATTAGGACATAAAGATCTCAAAATTAAATGTAGGAAGGCAGAAATAATAAATGCCTTCTTCTCAGATCACAATGCAATAAAAGCTACATTCAGTAAAAAGTTAGGGGTAAATAGACCAAAAAGTAATTGGAAACTGAATAATCTCATCTTAAAGAATGACTGGGTGAAAGAGCAAATTATAGAAACAATTAACAATTTCACCCAAGATAATGATAATGATGAGACATCATATCAAAATCTTTGGGATGCAGCTAAAGCAGTAATAAGGGGAAATTTTATATCTTTAGAGGCTTATTTGAAGAAAATTGAGAAAGAGAAGATTAACGAATTGGGCTTACAACTTAAAAGGCTAGAAAAAGACCAAATTATAAACCCCCAACCAAAAATTAAACTCGAAATACAAAAATTAAAAGGAGAAATCAATAAAATTGAAAGTAAAAAAACTATTGAATTAATAAATAAAACCAAGAGTTGGTTTTATGAAAAAGCCAATAAAATAGATAAACCTTTGGTAAATTTGATCAAAAAAAAGAAAGAGGAAAATCAAATTGATAATCTTACAAATGAAAAGGGGGATCTTTCCACCAATGAAGAGGAAATTAGAGAAATAATAAGGAGTTACTTTGCCCAACTTTATGCCAATAAATTTGATAACTTAAGTGAAATGGATGACTTTCTCCAAAAATATAGGCTCCCTAGATTAACAGAGGAGGAGATAAATTGCTTAAATAGTCCCATTTCAGAAAAAGAAATAGAACAAGCTATTAATCAACTCCCCAGGAAAAAATCCCCAGGGCCAGATGGATTCACATGTGAATTCTACCAAACATTTAAAGAACAATTAGCCCCAATGTTATATAAATTATTTGAAAAAATAGGGGATGAAGGAGTCCTACCAAACTCCTTTTATGACACAGACATGGTACTGATACCTAAACCAGGTAGATCGAAAACTGAGAAAGAAAATTATAGACCAATCTCCTTAATGAATATTGATGCTAAAATCTTAAATAAGATATTAGCAAAAAGACTTCAGAAAATCATCTCCAAGATAATACACTATGATCAAGTAGGATTTATTCCAGGAATGCAGGGCTGGTTTAATATTAGGAAAACTATTAATATAATTGACCATATTAATAATCAAATTAATAAGAACCATATGATCATCTCAATAGATGCAGAAAAAGCATTTGACAAAATCCAACATCCATTCCTACTAAAAACTCTTGAGAGTATAGGAATAAATGGATTATTCCTTAGAATAATCAGGAGTATATATTTAAGACCGTCAGTAAGCATAATATGCAATAGAAATAAACTGCAACCTTTCCCAGTAAGATCAGGAGTGAAACAAGGTTGCCCACTATCACCATTACTATTCAATATAGTACTAGAAACGCTAGCCTCGGCAATAAGAGCCGAGAAAGAGATTCAAGGAATTAGAGTAGGAAATGAGGAAATCAAACTATCACTTTTTGCAGATGACATGATGGTATACTTAGAGAACCCCAAAGACTCTGCTAAAAAGCTACTAGAAATAATTCAAAATTTCAGCAAAGTGGCAGGATACAAAATAAATCCACATAAATCCTCGGCATTTTTATATATCACTAACAAAATGCAACAGCAAGAGATACAAAGAGAAATTCCATTCCAAACAAATGTTGAGAGTATAAAATATTTGGGAATCCATCTACCAAAGAAAAGTCAGGAATTATATGAGAAAAATTACAAAACACTTGCCACAAAAATAAAATCAGATTTAAATAATTGGAAAGACATTCAGTGCTCTTGGATAGGCCGAGCGAATATAATAAAGATGACAATACTCCCCAAACTAATCTATTTATTTAGTGCTATACCAATCAGACTCCCAAGAAACTATTTTAATGACCTAGAAAAAATAACAACAAAATTCATATGGAAGAATAAAAGGTCAAGAATTGCAAGGGAACTAATGAAAAAAAACTCAGAGGAAGGTGGTCTAAGTGTACCTGATCTAAAGCTATATTATATAGCAACAGTCACCAAAACCATTTGGTATTGGCTACAAAATAGACCGGTAGATCAGTGGAACAGATTAGATACAAAGGACAAAAAAGGGTACATCTATAGCAATCTAATCTTTGACAAACCCAAAGATTCCAACATTAGGGATAAAAATTCATTATTCGGAAAAAACTGTTGGGAAAACTGGAAATTAGTATGGCAGAAATTAGATATGGATCCACACTTAACACCATATACCAAGATAAGATCAAAATGGGTCCATGATTTAGGCATAAAGAGGGAGATAATAAATAGATTAGAGGAACAGAGGATAATCTACCTCTCAGACTTGTGGAGGAGGAAGGAATTTATGACCAGAGGAGAACTAGAGATCATTATTGATCACAAAATAGAAGATTTTGATTACATCAAACTAAAAAGTTTCTGTACAAATAATACTAATGCAAACAAGATTAGAAGGGAAGTAACAAATTGGGAAAATATTTTTAAAAACAAAGGTTCTGACAAAGGTCTCATTTCCAAAATATATAGAGAACTGACCCAAATTTATAAGAAACCGAACCATTCCCCAATTGATAAATGGTCAAAGGATATGAACAGACAATTCTCAGAGGAAGAAATTGAAACTATATCCACTCACATGAAAGAGTGTTCCAAATCACTACTGATCAGAGAAATGCAAATTAAGACCACTCTGAGATACCACTACACACCTGTCAGATTGGCTAAGATGACAGGAACAAATAATGACAAATGTTGGAGGGGATGTGGGGAAACTGGGACACTAATACATTGCTGGTGGAGTTGTGAAAGAATCCAGCCATTCTGGAGAGCAATCTGGAATTATGCCCAAAAAGTTATCAAACTGTGCATACCCTTTGACCTAGCAGCGCTACTACTGGGATTATATCCCAAAGAAATACTAAAGAGCGGAAAGAGACATATATGTGCCAAAATGTTTGTGGCAGCTCTTTTTGTTGTAGCTAGAAACTGGAGGATGAATGGATGTCCATCAGTTGGAGAATGGTTGGGTAAATTGTGGTATATGAAGGTTATGGAATATTATTGCTCGGTAAGAAATGGCCAGCAGGAGGAATATAGAGAGGCCTGGAGAGACTTAAATCAACTGATGCTGAGTGAAATGAGCAGAACCAGAAGATCACTGTACACTTCAACAACAATACTGTATGAGGATATATTCTGATGGAAGTGGAAATCTTCAACATAAAGAAGATCCAACTCACTTCCAGTTGATCAATGATGGACAGAGGTAGCTGCACCCAGAGAAGAAACACTGGGAGGGGAATGAAAATTGTTAGCAGTAATATCTGTCTGCCCAGGTTGCATGTACCTTCGGATTCTAATGTTTATTGTGCAACAAGAAAATGATATTCGCACACATGTATTGAACCTAGACTATATTGTAACACATGTAAAATGTATGGTATTGCCTGTCGTCGGGGGGAGGGAATAGAGGGAGGGGGGGTAAATTGGAAAAATGAATACAAGGGATAATATTATAAAATATATATATATATATAATAAAAAAAAATAAATGAAAACATTAAAAAAAAAAAAAAAAAAAAAAAAAGAAATGACCAACAGGATGATTTCAGAGAGACCTGGAGAGACTTGCAGGAATTGATGCTGAGTGAAATGAGCAAAACCAGGAGATGATTATACACTTCAACGGCAATACTATATAAGGATCAATTCTGATGGAAGTGGCTGTCTTCAACAATAAGAGGATCCAAATCCATTCCAATTGATCAGTAATGAACAGAACCAGCTATATCCACTAAAGAACACTGGGAAATGAGTGTGTATCAAAATATAGCATTTGCACTCTTCCTGTTACTGATTGCCTGCATTTTTGTTTTTTTTCCCATGTTACTTTTACCGTCTTTCTAATCCGATTGTGTAGCAAGAAAACTATATAAATATGTATACCTATATTGTATTTAACATATTTAACATTTATTGGACTACCTGCCATCTTGGGGAAGGGATGGAAGAAAGGAGGGGGAAAGTTGGAACAGAAATTTTTGCAAGGGCCAATGTTGAAAAATCACCCATGCATGTTTTGTCAATAAAAAATATTAAAAAAAAAACCCAAATTCATAATAGGCAGTTAAAAATATTGTCTGTGAACCTTTAGAAAGAAAAGAGATGATCACTAGTAGCATGCCTAATCTAATTCCCTCTCTCCTCCCTCTCTTCCTCCCTCTCTCCCTCCCTCTCTCCCTCCCTCCCTCCCTCCCTCCCTCCCTCCCTCCCTCCTTCCTTCCTTCCTTCCTTCCTTCCTTCCTTCCTTCCTTCCTTCCTTCCTTCCTTCCTTCCTTCCTTCCTTCCTTCCTTCCTTCCTTCCTTCCTTCTTCCTGGATTTCCTTCTTCTATTTTTCCTCCTCCTTTTCCTTCTTCTTCTTCTTTTCTCTCTCTTCTCTTTCTCTTACTCTCACTCCCCCTTCCTTCTTTCCTTCCTTCCTTTCTTTTTTCTTTGATCAGGCTGCTACCCTAATAAAATAGGGAAATTTGGTCAATCTAGTAGCTCAGAATGCTCACAAACCATGGCAAGTGGACATTATAATCTTTGTGAGAAGATTAAATTAGTAGTGTATTGAAGATGTTAGGATGGAATCAAAAACAAAACGTAGGTGGGGAAGAAATCTTTTAACCAAAGTAAATCTTGGTTTAGGGTTTTGAATGAGGTAATCTGGTTTAAATTTTTTGTTTTCATTTGATGTGCAGTGTTGGGCAATGTATTTAACTTCTCTGGTCATCAGTTTCTTTATCCTTAAAATGATATAGTTGGATTTGATAGCTTGTTAGTTCAGGCTGTCAATGGGTTAGTTCTATTCACTTTTTCAATCTATGATCCTATCATCTTAAATATTGATGGTAAATTACCCATATTAATTGCTATCAAAACTATCAAAGATACTTGAAATCATGACATGAGGGCTGATTGAAAGAACTAAAGATGTTTTACTTTGAGAAGGGAAAATATGAAGAGATAGTGGGTAGATATCATAGCTATTTTCAAATATTTAAATGGTGGTCATATGGATAAGAGTTTAAACTTATTCTTAAAACCAGGGAACAGAACTGGGAACAATAGTTAAAGATTATTAAAGTTAGATTTAGGTTTGATATTAGTAAATAGTAAAATTAGGAAGTGTTATATGTTGAGTGGGCTGTCTCAGCAGGTAGTGGGTTCACCTTCATCTGCATTATGGTTTTTTTTATTTTTAATTCAATTTTATTTTCAGTTTCAAATTCTTTCCACCTTCCTCTAGCTCTCTCACAAACAGACAAAATAAGAAAAAAATATCACATTACAAATATGTATAGCTATGCAAAGCAAATTCCCATATTAGTCATGTCCAGAAACAAGAAAGCAAAAGGAAAAAAAATATGTTTTAATTTCTAATCTGAGTCTATCAACTAGCTTTTTATCTTGGGATGGTTTGCATCTTTCATTTTGAATCCTTTGAACTAGTGGTTGATCATTATTTCACTCAAATTCTTTTTTTTTAATTAATTTTATAATTATACATTTTTGACAGTATATATGCATGAGTAATTTTTATAACATTATCCCTTGTATTCATTTTTCCAGATTTTCCCCTCCCTCCCTCTACTCCCTCCCCTAGATGAGAGGCAATCTCATACATTTTACATGTGTTACAGTATAACCTAGATGTAATATATGTGTGTAAATCCAATTTTCTTGTTGCACGTTAAATATTGGATTCCAAAGATATAAGTAACCTGGGTAGATAGACAATAGTGCTAATATTTTACATTCAATTCCCAGTGTTCCTTCTCTGGGTGTAGTTGTTTCTGTCCATCATTGATCAGCTGGAAGTGAGTTGGATCTTCTTTATGTTGAAGATATCCACTTCCATCAGAATACATCTTCATACAGTATTGTTGTTGAAGTGTATAGTGATCTTCTGGTTCTGCTCATTTCACTCAGCATCAGTTCATGCAAGTATCTCCAAGCCTTTCTGAATTTATCCTGCTGGTCATTTCTTACAGAGCAATAATATTCCATAGCCTTCATATACCATAATTTACACAACCATTCTCCAATTGATGGACATCCATTCATTTTCCAGTTTCTAGACACTATGAAAAGAGCTGCTACAAACATTTTGGCATACACAGGTCCCTTTCCCCTCTTTAGTATTTCTTTGGGATATAAGCCCAGTAGTAGCACTGCTGGATCAAAGGGTATGCACAGTTTGATAACTTTTTGGGCATAGTTCCAGATTGCTCTCCAAAATGGCTGGATTCTTTCACAACTCCACCAGCAATGTATTAGTGTCCCAGTTTTCCCACATCCCCTCCAACATTATTTGTTCCTGTCATCTTAGCCAATTTGACAGGTATGTAGTTATATCTCAGAGTTGTCTTAATTTGCATTTCTCTGATCAGTAGTGATTTGGAACACTCTTTCATATGAGTAGATATAGTTTCAATTTCATTATCTGAGAATTGTCTGTTCATATCCTTTGACCATTTATCAATTGGAGAATTGTTTGATTTCTTATAAATTAGGATCAATTCTCTATATATTTTGGTAATGAGACCTTTATCAGAACCTTTAACTATAAAAATATTTTCCCAATTTGTTACTTCCCTTCTAATCTTGTTTGCATTAGTTTTGTTTGTACAGAAACTTTTTAGTTTGGTGTAATCAAAATCTTCTATTTGTGATCAATAATGATCTCTAGTTTTTCTCTAATTATAAATTCCTTCCTCCTCCACAGGTCTGAGAGGTAAACTATCCTCTGTTCCTCTAATCAATTTATGATCTCATTCTTTATGCCTAAATCATGGACCCATTTTGATCTTATCTTGGTATATGGTGTTAGGTGTGGATCCATATCTAATTTCTGGCGTACTAATTTCCAGTTTTCCCAACAGTTTTTTCCAAATAATAAATTTTTATCCCTAATGTTGGTATCTTTGGGTTTATCAAACACTAGATTGCTATAGTTGTAACCTTTTTTGTCCTTTGTACCTAATCTGTTCCACTGATCGACCAGTCTATTTCTTAGCCAATACCAAATAGTTTTGGTGACTGATGCTATATAATATAGCTTTAGATCAGGTACACCTAGACCACCTTCATCTGACTTTTTTTTTTCATTAATTCCATTGAAATTCTCGACCTTTTATTCTTCCATATGAACTTTGTTGTTATTTTTTCTAGGTCACTATAATAGTTTCTTGGGAGTCTGATTGGTATAGCACTAAATAAATAGATTAGTTTGGGGAATATTGTCATCTTTATTATATTTGCTCAGCTTATCCACAAGCACTGTATGTCTTTCCAATTATTTAAATCTGACTTTATTTTTGTGACAAGTGTTTTGTAATTTTGCTCATATAATTCCTGACTTTTCTTTGGTAGATGGATTCCCAAATATTTTATACTCTTGACAGTTGTATTGAAAGGAATTTCTCTTTGTATCTCTTGCTGTTGCATTTTGTTGGTGATGTATAAAAATGCTGAGGATTCATGTGGATTTATTTTGTATCCAGCAACTTTGCTAAAGTTGTGAATTATTTCTAATAACTTTTTATTAGAATCTCTGGGGATTTCTAAGTATACCATCTTATCATCTGCAAAGAGTGACAGTTTGATTTCCTTATTACCTACTCTTATTCCTTTAATCTCTTTCTCGACTCTTATTGCCAAGGCTAACATTTCTAATATAATATTGAATAGTAATGGTGATAGTGGGCAACCTTGTTTCACTCCTGATCTTACTGGGAAAGGTTCCAGTTTATCTCCATTGCATATTATGCTTACTGACAGTCGTAAATATATGCTCCTGATTATTCTAAGGAATAGTCCATTTATTCCTATACTCTCAAGCGTTTTTAGTAGGAATGAATGTTGGATTTTGTCAAATGCTTTTTCTGCATCTATTGAGATGACCATATGGTTTTTATTGATTTGATTATTAATATGGTCAATTATACTAATAGTTTTCCTAATATTAAACCAGCCCTGCATTCCTGGTATGAATCCTACTTGATCATAGTGTATTATCCTGGGTATGATTTTCTGAAGTCTTTTTGCTAATATCTTATTTAAGATTTTAGCATCAATATTCATTAAGGAAATTGGTCTATAGTTTTCTTTCTCAGTTTTTGATCTACCTGGTTTAGGTATCAGTACCATGTTTGTATAATAAAAGGAGTTTGGCAGGACTCCTTCATCCCCTATTTTTTCAAATAGTTTATATAACATTGGGGCTAGTTGTTCTTTAAATGTTTGGTAGAATTCACATGTAAATCCATCTGGTAGTGGGGATTTTTTCCTGGGGAGTTGATTAATAACTTGTTTTATTTCTTTTTCTGAAATGGGACTATTTAAGCAATTTATCTCCTCCTCTGTTAATCTAGGAAGCCTATATTTTTGGAGGAAGTCATCCATTTCACTTAAGTTATCAAATTTATTGGCATAAAGTTGGGCAAAGTAATTCCTTATTATTTCTCTAATTTCCTCTTCATTGGTGGAAAGATCCCCCTTTTCATTTGTAAGACTAACAATTTGATTTTCCTCTTTCCTTTTTTCTGATCAGATTTACCAAAGTTTTATCTATTTTATTGGCTTTTTCATAAAACCAACTCTTAGTTTTATTTATTAATTCAATAGTTTTTTTTTACTTTCAATATTATTGATTTCTCCTTTTAATTTTAGTATTTCAAGTTTGATTTTTGGTTGGGGGTTTCACTCAAATTCTTAAAGCAATATGTGAATGACTACTTATTGGAGATATAGAAAAAGAAACTCAGGTAGTGTTTAGACTATATGGAGACTGAGGTCCTTTTTATGAATGTTTCATTTGGGTTTTTTTCTTCTAATTTAATGGCAAGAGCACTAGAATCAGATTCAAGACCTAAGTTCTCAACCTTGTTTTGCAGTTTACTATGTGACATTAATTTCTGTATCCTACGGGTCTCAATTTCCTTTCCTATTAAGTGGAAGAGTTTTGCCAGATGACCTATAAAGTGCTTTCTAATTCTCAGTCATAATATAATAATCTTATGATCCTAAACTTGTTGATTATTTATCAATAATTATGTATTAAGGACCTACTATGTGTCAGGTATGGTGCTAAACACTGGATCCTAGCTAGAACTGGAAGAAACCTTAAAGATCTCTAAATGTCTATGATGTCCATAAGGACAGGGCTTATATTTTGATTTATTTGTGTCCTTAGCACTTAGACTGGCACATATTAGTCCATAAATCAATCTAACAAAATGACATCTAGTTTGTTTTAAAGATAAAGAAACATAGGCCCAAAGAAAAGGCTAAGAATTTTTCCAAATGTCACATGAATAGTGAATAGATGGCAGAAATAAAATTTGCATTCAGTCCTTCTAACTCCAAACCTATAAACTTGTCTACTATATCATAATGATAGCAAAGGGCTCCAGTAATAATAATAGCAATAATAATAATAACAATAATAATAATAAATAATAATAATAATAATAATAATGATGATGATGATGATGATGATAAAATAATTTCTTATTTTATTTTCACAAAAACCCTAGAATATAGATGCTATTATTATGCCCATTTACAGAAGACAGATTAATTTACTTGTCCATCATCCCACAGCTATTAAATTTCTCATTCTGGATTTCAACTCAAAACTTTCTGACTCCAAAATTATTAAATCATGATCCTGTGTTCATATCAATTAAGATACCATTTCTTTTCATTCTAGGGAAGCTATAATAATTAGCATCAAATATTTGAAGAACTTTTTTTCTGTTTGGCTTCAGAAGGCAACAGCAGGAGCAATGGTGGGAAATTGCAAAGATTTGGCCTTGAAAGGAAGGAAAAATAATCAGAAGTCAAACAATCCTAAATGTGGGTGGACTGCTTCAGAAGAAAGTAGGATTTTACTCATCTGAGGACTTCAAATAATTACTGGAGGACCATTTCTGGTGACATTTCAGAGGGTATCATTGATACAGGTTGATCAGTCATAAGTTGAAATCAAATGGCCTCTAAAATACAATTCAGAGCTGAGTTTGTGTGATTCTGTCTCCCTAATCACCATTCTTCCTTTGCTGCCATTTTGAATTTACTTCACACAACCTCTTTTTAGACATTTTTTGAACATGTGATATTTCCAACTGATGCATAAATGATTTAAGATCTCAATTAAAATTGAGGCACACATTCATAAGCTCACAGATAATAAAGAGTGTTAAGTGCTAGAGGGTACAAATAGTAACAAGAAAGACATCCCTGGATCCGGTTCTCTCCTAAAGGAGCTCTTAATGAGGGAAATACATAAAAATACATAATACATAAAATGATGTATAAAATAAAGGACATCAATACAAAAATACATAAAAATGAAGACCAACAATAACCACAACAATGGCATCTAAGTGGATCTATGCAAGAGAAGACCAAATTGTTTTTTTTTTTTTGGATTCCAGGATGATCCAAGGGACAGGCTTCAAGATTCCTACAGGACAGAGGTAGAGATAATGACCCAAATGGAGTAGTGTTATTTCTTTGACATAATCACAACTTAAAGCTGGATGACACCTCAAAAAATCAACTACTTTAGCTCAATAATTTTATATTTAATGAAACTGAGACTTACAATAAATGCCCCAGTTGAGGTCAGAGAGCTACATAAGAAGATCAAGTGAGCTGATAATTGCAAAGTGCTTTGTAAACCTTAAAGCACTAAGTAAATAAATACTAGCTATTATTAGTATCATCATCATTATCACTTTATAATAGAATGGGCATATATATATACTTAGGGCTCCTGACTCAAAGCTCAGTTTTTTCAGCCTTCTATATCTCTGTGTACTTGGATGGCTCAGTGTTTACTTAGAGCAATAATGAATCATTTATTAAATTATTATTAGGTTGGGAATAATAAAATTGATGTTGATTTATCATTTCCTTTACATAATGTGGCAAATTATTCATGAATTTCTTATGCCAGAGAGGTTGAGTAGATGAGCAAACTGCAATTTGGCCCAGTGCTTGGCTGAAGTGAAGTTGGCAGCTCATTTTAAGTGCTTTTTTCTGAAGTTGGCTTTTCTGGAGATACTTAATCTGTAGCTTGGGGGAGGAAGGATTCATGATAAGAATCATCCTCTTTAGTACCTCCTACCTGGTCACTGCTTAAGAGTGGTTGATTGTTTGATGTCTATCTGATGCTAGTGAATAAATATGCATTCAATAATTTATAGAATCATAAAATTTCAGGCTTGGAAGAGATTTCATTGGCCATCTAGGACAAATATATGGAATAATAATAACAATGATAATACCACTACCAACAACAATAAGAACTTACATAATACTTTAAGGTCCGTGAAATGCTTTACAAATATCTCATCTTATCCTCACAACTTTGAGAATGCTTTCAAAAATGCACTTAACAAATGGCCATCCAACCTTTGCTTAGAGACCTCTATAAAATGACCATTTCCTAAGTATCTAATACATACCATGCTCCATGCTAGCACAAAGATAAAGACTAAAACAAGCCATGCCTTCAGGAAGCTTACATCCTATTGGACAGAGAACCATTTCTATGCACACATAAATACATTTCTAAACCATCCAAAATAAATACAAAATATTATTGGGGCAGAGAATCCTAATAACAGGGGAAATCAAGAAAGGCTCCATATAGTGGGTGGCAGTTGAGCTGAGATTTGAAGGAAGATTATATCATTCTAAGAGCAGAGGTGAGAAGGGGCTGTATTACAGGCTTTGAAAACAGCTCTGGCATAGTAATGGAGGTCAGACTATTGTGAATGAGGAATAAGCAGTTTACTTTGACTAAAACACAAAGTATATAAAGGGGAATAATGTGTAACTAGCTTACAAAGGTAAACTAGAACTCAATTAGGAAAGACTTTAAATACCAAATAATAGAAGTTGCTATTTTATCCTAAAGGCAATGAGGAGTTGCTACAAATTCTTATTGTCAGATCTGTGTTTCAGGAACAGTAATAAGACATCTGTCTGGAGAAGGATTGCCTAAGAAAGAGATGAGACCGAGAGCTTAATGCATCAGTATAGGTGGAAGGCACTGAGAATTTGAATAAGCTTGGGTGGTTGTGGTATAAAAGGAAAGATAAGGGGAGATGCAATGATCTGCTCACATACTGCCTTCTATCATATGACAGTTCCATCTTGCCTGAAAAGGAAACAGACATTCCTTTCCCCAATATTTTAGCCCTTCCATGCTACAGTTACATCTGACCTTTCCAAGCTCATATTTATTCAATTGTTTTCAGATTCTTTATCACCCCAAGTGGGTTTTCTTAGCACAGAGAGTGAAGTGCTTTGCCATTTCCTTCTCTAGCTCATTTTACAGATGAGGAAACTGAGGCAAATAGGGTTAAGTGATTTGCTCTGGATCACACAGCTAGCTAATAAGTATCTGAGATTAGTTTTGAATTCAGAAAGATGTCTTCCTGCTCCAGCCCAGGTACTCTTATTACTGTGCCATCTAGCTGCCTTGTCACATTTCAGTCATGCTGTACCCCAAATATTCATTGTGATTTCCCACTTCTGTGTTGTTCACAGTCCCCTGTGACTAAAATGCCTTTCTTTCACTCTTCACCTATTAAATTCTTCTTAAAGACCAATTCAAACACCACCATTCCAGGAATCCTCTGATTTCCCCCTAGGCTCCAACTCCAAACCCCTAAAAATACTTTCTGTATCCTATATTACAGTTATCTGGGCTGTGTTTTATTTCCTTCTAAGAATGCCAAATCCTTGAGAACAAGAAATTTAAAAGAAAGGAAAAAGAACTGGAGATTTCCATCTACTGAAAGAAGTGGCTGGGTGATTCAATGACTAGAATATTGCACCTGCAGTCAGGAAGATCTGACTTCAGATCCCACCTATGCTAGTTATTAGCTGTGTTACTCTGAAAAATGTCATTTAACTTCTGACTGACTCAGTTTTCTTATCTGTAGCATAAACTTAATGATAGCACTTACCTCAAAGAGTTGTTGTGGGAATAACATGAGACGATTTTGTAAACTTGTTCTCAAAGCTTAAAGTGCTTGAATAAATGCTAGCTGTTATCATTGAAAATTCAAAATGAGTCAACAATTTATAATGACAAGAGAGAATGTTAAAATTTGCATCTGGATTGAGAGAGGCATAGGGTCCCAGACTGGATAAACAATCTTTCTAAAACTATGTAAATTTAGAAAACATTGCAAGCAACATTGGTCAGACCAGTCAGTCAATAAGAATTTATTAAGCCAGGCGCTGTCCATGGTTCTGAGAATACAACTGTCAAAAGATTGACCCTCACATGTAACAAGGGGATGTTGTTGTATAGTTAGAGGTAATTATCTTCTTCTCCTTCTACTCTTTCCCAAGGAACTCTCTTTCCAATTCCAAATACAAGATTCTCCATCTCCCAGCTTTGGGCATTTTCTCTGGTTGTTTCTCTTATACCTGAAATGCTCTCTCTCCTTTGATTTGACTACTAACTTCCCTGATTTCTTTAAGTCCCAATTAAAATACCATCTTCTATAAGAAATCTTCCCCCAAACCTTTTAACTTTATGGTATTTCCCCTCTTAACTATTTCCTATTTAGTGTATATATAGCTTGCTTTGTATATATATTTATTTGCATATTGTAACCTATCTTCACGAAAGAGGCTGTGTCTCTTTTTGTTGCCCTAGGGCTCATCACAGAACCTGGCATATAGCAGGAATTTAATAACCATTTATTAATTGATTCATATTATAATAGTTAGCATTTACATAGCACATAAAGATTTGTAATCTCCTTTACAAATTTCAAGTCACATCAATCCTGTGAGACATGTATAGTTATTATTCCCATTTTCCAGATAAAGAAAATGAGCATGAGAGAATAACTTGCAATAGTTTCACAGCTAAATTAGTATCTGAGGCAACATTTCAATTCACATTTTCATGTCTCAAAGTGCAGGTCTCTAATAACAGCTAGTATCTTTATAATTCTTTAAAGTTTTCAAAGCGCTTTATAGATTTTATCCAATTTGATCCTTACAACACTGGCATTTAGATTTTATAATTATTTTATTTTATAGATGAAATTGAAATCAAAAGCAGTTAAGTAACTTACTTAGGGTCAAACAGCTTGTAGGTATCTGATGTTTTTGAGCTCACTTCTTCCTATTTCCAGGGTTAGCTCTCTAATCACTGCACAAAGCTGTCTTCCAAAATGGAAAAAAAAGATTAGTTAAGTCTGCTAGCCGACTATGTTTCCATAAATGATAGAACCAAGAAAAAAAATTTGTTTCTGTTTTGAGGTTTTCAAATTTGAGGTTTTCTTGGCAAAGATAATGGGGTAGGTTGCCTTTTCCTTCTCCAACTCACTTTACATATGAGAAAACTGAGGCAAAGAGATTTAAGTGACTTGCCCAGTGTCACACAGCTAGTAAGTGTCCAAGGCTAGATTTGAATTCTGCTGTTCCTGACTCCAGGCTTAGTATTCTATAAACTGAGGCACTTGGCTGCCCACCAAAAATATTATTACTATGGAATGCATTTGCTAGCAATAGCAATAACAAGAGAGTGTAGTGTATGGTAGGATCTCAATTACCTATCTTCCCTTGCTTAGCAAGGAAGATCTGAGGATCTAAACTATATTTGCAACATTAGTTTGTATACATGTTGTAGAGTACTAATAAGTTCATTTGATTTGATTGTATCTGACTTTAAATCAGCCCTTAACAGAAACTTTTGCCCTGTTTTCTCTCCTGTTTGTATCTTAAGATAATTTTTTGTGCCTTCAGTGATCTTCCATGCTGCCTAGAAAACTCAATTTTCATGTCTCAGGTTGCTCTCTTCTTATCGCTTTCCACACAAATTAACTGTGTGGCTGTCACAGTCCAATCCATTTCAACTGCCCAAAGCAACTTCTTGAGAGATGGGTGGGAATCTCTAGGAGCAGTAACAATGATCCTGATTATGACTAGGACCGCTTCCACCATCGTCCAGCTGCCAATGCACATTTGGGGTCATTTCAGACTGATGTTCTTGGACCTCTCAGCATGGGGACATCAGTGTAGTTTTCCATAAAGTGAATTCAATCATTTCCTAGCCTAATCCACCTGACAGGACTCAGGCATCTAGCTGTTAACACAGCAGGACTGATATCTGAATCAAATAGAACAGCATGAGAACATAGGCCGCTCTATCTAATTGCATTTGGAGAGGAGGGTCATTGATTAAGAAAATCTTTTTTTTACCTACCTACCTACCCATCGCTAAGCATTCTTTTAAACCCTAGGATTAACTCCTATCTGATGAGACAGCTGTAGATTATGGTCTCAGCTAATGTATGTTTACACCATGTTTGTTTTGTTTTAATTTTGGTCTATGTCTGTATTTTTATTGCCTTTGGGAAATTTGCTCCACAGATGGAAATTGAGACCTAGTATATAACATACAGGAGTAGCTATTTGGCACAGTGAATAGAGTACCAGGCCTAGAGTCAGGAAGACTCATTTTCTTGAGTTCAAATCCAGCCTCAGAGATTTATTAGCTGTGGGACACTTAAGTTTGCCTCTGTTTCCTTCTCTATAAAATTAATTGGAGAAGTCAGTGGCAAACTACTCCATTACCTTTGGCGAGAAGCCTCAAAGTCATGAAGAGTTGGACATTAAAAAAAATAAAAATAGAAAAGACAAAAAAGAATTGGACATGACTGAAAATTCTGAACAAATGGAGCTTACAGTCTTAGGGTGTGATAAGTCACATGACTTGCCTATAGTCACACATCCAGTATGTGTGAGAGTCAGAATTTGAAACTAGAACTCTCTGAGTCTGAAGACTCTCCATCTATTGCACCATACTGACTTCATGCCATTCCAAGGAATAAATGTATCCCAGACTCCTGACAGAAAAAAACAAAAAAACAAAAAACAAATAAGCAAATAAAAAAACTTCAAAGTCCATTCAAAAGAGAGACAGGTATCATGACTCATATCTTTTGAAACAGGATTCAAATTCTGTTACCAATATTTGGTGGCTTGTGTATCTAAGGGCAAATTACTTGGGAAGTTAGGTAGAGGATAGGTAGAGTATTAATATTGTGGTCAGAGATACTTAAGTCCAAACCCTGTGTCAGTCTACATTTTCTTCCTCTATAAAATAAATTAGCAACTAACCTCACCCAACAAACGTTATACTGTGAGGATTAAATAAGTAACATATGTAATGCACTTAAAGAATCTTACAGTACTATAGAAATGCTGGATATCATTATTGTTATTATTCATTCATTCATTCAATACACATTTATTGTTTACTAAGTGCCAGATACTATGCTTACTACTTGACTTGAGGCAGCTCAAGTTCTTGGACAATATTCTAAGTGCAGCAGGGAGGTAGCAATGTCAGAGTAAAGATGATGTTACAAAGATAAAATAGACAGGTATTGGCAACATATGGGATGGAAGCGTGAGAAATAGTGAGGAATCCAGACTTCATCTCTTTGGGGCTAAGATTTCTTGTCTGTGTAATAGTAATCACAGGGTTGTACAATATTTCTTGCAAAGAGTTAGAGGAACGTCATCTGTCATTGTTACAATACAACCTTATAATCCTGTCTACAGGGCATCAATGATGTGATTTCTATCCAGTTTCTTTTTTTGCCATTTTTCTTTTTCTTTTTTTTAAAGTTTATTCACTTTAATATGCATTGTTTTATGAATTATGTTGGGAGAGAAAAATCAGAGCAAATTGGAAAAACCATGGGAGAGATAAAAAAATTAGAAAAAAGATGTGCACATAGCATGTGTAGATTTACATTTGGTTTCCTTAGATCTTTTTTTTCTGGTTGTAGATGGCATTTCATATCCAAAATCAACTAGGATTGTTTCAGATCACTGAGTCTTCAAGAAGAACCAAGCCTTTCATAGTTGATCATGACACATTCATGTTGTTAATTATGTACAATGTTTTCCTGGTTCTGCTTGTTTCTCTCAGAATCAATTCATGCAAATCTTTCCAGGCCTTTCGTTAATTAGCTTGTTCATCATTTTTATAGAATACTAACATTCCATTACTTTCATGTACCCCAACTTTTTCAGCCACTCCCCAATTGATGGGCATCCACTCCTTTTCCAATTTTTTGCTACCACAAAAAGAGTTGCTACAAACTTTTTTGTACATGTTGGTCCTTCTCCCCCCGCCCATTTATAATTTCCTGGGGATACAAACTCAGTAGTGACACTGCTGAGTCAAAAGGTATGTCCAGTTATATAACCCTTTGGGTATAATTCCAGATTGCTCTCTAGAATGATTGATCATTTCACAATTCCACCAACAATGCATTAGTTTCTAAAATCTGCTTTTCTTAATTGGGTATATAGGATAAGATGACATCTTAAATAACTTCCAGAGCTCTAGGTTCATTTGAGCTATATATTGGTAGTTCAAAGTGAGGATCCTGGACCTAGGATAAAAATACCAAATATTTAATATATGTGTATATGTTTTACTGTTTTATATTTACATATAATATATCTATACATAAATACTTTATATTGAGTTTTCCCTTGTATTTGCCTGTGTGTATATTTATACGAAGATATTATATATGTAATATGTTTATATACACATGTACAAGTAATTACCTTTCATTGATATATGAATATATTTAAGTATATAATATACATATTGCCTTGTATTTAATTTTGTCTTGAATTTGCTCTGTGCATATATATCTATATCTATATATTAAACATATATGTGTGTACAACATATTTATTATCTTGTATTTATGGTATGTGTATATATTTCCTATACATCAAATACCAGATATATGTGTGTGTATATACATATATATGTATATATACACATGCACTCAACATATACATAAACATATGCATATAACACATATAACTGTCCTCTGTTTTATCTTGCATTTTGTTTGTGTGTATATTTGTACATATGTGTATGCACATACACACATTATTATTTTTAATTATATATAAATATATTTAAGTACATCATGTATGCATAACTTTTTATTTAATTTTCTCTTGAATTTACTGTGTAGATAGATGGATATACTCATATTTGTATATAAAGTCCATGCTTCTGTGTGGGACGGGTACTAAACCCCCTTACCCGAATTGATGACTTAGAGGCATCTTCAGATACAAACAGGAAACATTTATTCAGACCTTGCAAGAGTGGCCCAAGCACACCACTTGAGCAGACCCAGCGTCTTTTAGCTCCCATCTCCCAGTACTTTGCCTGGTCTAGTGAGGCAGAAATGTGAATTTGGTTAAATAGCAAGAGACTTGGGTTCATTGGATGGATTGAAAAGAAAGTAACCATTGACCAATGGTTAGCAATGCTGTCTACTTCCTGTGGGTCACATAACTTCCTGAAGCTTAGACCCAAGTTCTTGAAAAATCTTCACATAGTCCCATTCACTCCCATTTTGTCTCTGAATTTTAAGCAGCCAAGGTCACATATGACACCACTGGAATAGAAAGAGTAGTTCATTTTAACAAGATTTTATTATGCTCCATGTGTATGCCAGGAGCTGTGCTAGTGAGGGAAAACCAAAAAAGGATATAGTCCCTTCCCTACTGGAATTTAAACACATATACAGATCATTAATTTTAAAAGAAATTGCTCAGTCAACAATCACTGAGTAAGCACTGAGAATGTGTCAGTCACTCTTTTAGGCATTAGAGATGCAAAGCTTAGAAATGAAATAATCCCTGCTTCCAAAGAGCATTGTCCTGTCACAGTAAACACTATATAAATGAGTTCTTGTTAACTGAGTGACTGACCTATCTGTGAAACCACAAACACACATAAGTGAATATAAAATATTTGCAAATAAAATATAAGATAATTTTGTAGAGAGGTAGGACACTGGCAGCTGGAGGATCGTTAAAAGTCTAATGTGTGGGGAACTATATGTACATATTTATGTACAAATACAATTTATGTGCATAAAATAAATGTGTACAGAAAAAACACAAAAGAAACCCAAGGCAGTTGAATCCTAGGAAGGGAGGGATAAGAGAAAGTAAAAATGGCAGGAGAGCTAATACAAGAGAGGTGCTTGAGTTGTTGCTTGAGTTGTCTCTTTTTTTTTAATAATAATTTTTATTTGCCAGATAAATGCATGGGTATTTTACAACACTGACAATTGTCAAAGCTTTTGTTTTAATTTTCCCCTCCTTCCCCCTGCCCCCAGATGGCAGTTTGACCAATACATGTTAAAAATGTTAGACTATAAAATAAATTAAATACAATATGTAGCTAGAAACTGGAAGTTGAATGGATGCCCATCAATTGGAGAATGGTTGGGTAAATTGTGGTATATGAAGGTTATGGAATATTATTGCTCTGTAAGAAATGACCAGCAGGAGGAATACAGAGAGGCCTGGAGAGACTTACATCAACTGATGCTGGGTGAAATGAACAGAACCAGAAGATCGCTGTACACTTCAACAACAGTACTGTATGAGGATGTATTCTGATGGAAATGAATATCTTCAACATAAAGAAGAGCCATCTCACTTCCAGTTGATCAATGATGGACAGAAACAACTACACCCAGAGAAGGAACACTGGGAAGTGAATGTAAATTGTTAGCACTACTGTCTATCTACCCAGGTTACTTATACCTTCAGAATCTAATACTTAATGTGCAACAAGAAAATGGTATTTACACACATATATTGTATCTAGGTTATATTGTAACACATGAAAATGTATGGGATTGCCTGTCATCGGGCAGAGGGAGTGGAGGGAGGGGGGGATAATTTGGAAAAATGAATACAAGGGATAATATTATAAAAAATTACTCATGCATATATACTGTGGGAAAAAATTCTAAATAAAAAAAAATAAATTAAATACAATATATGTAATCATGTCCAAACAGTTGTTTTGCTCTACAAAAAGAATCAGACTTTGAAATAGTGTACAATTAGCCTGTGAAGGAAATCCAAAATGTAGGTGGACAAAAATAGAGGGGTTGGGAATTCTATGTAGTGGTTCATAGTCATCTCCCAGAGTTCTTTTGCTGGGTGTAGCTGGTTCAGTCTTGAAAAGGCAATGAGTTAGGAGACACATTCCAGGCACATGGGACAGCCACTTAAGTCAGTCAACAACCCTTAAACACTTACTATTGACCAGACATTGTGCTAAGCAGGCCTTGTGGAGTACTCTGAATTTGGTTAGACAGTGAAGATGACAAGACTCTAAACAAATTCCAGTTGACTGACTGGCTTCTTCCTTAGAACCTTAGAGAAGGAGAGAAGAAAGAAGGACAATGTTGAGAGGATTTGAGATATAGGATTGAGGGGTGACATGAAAAGAATTCACAAAGAATAATGTTTGTTTTTTTGGTTAAGCATAAAGCAAACACAAAGATTTAATTAGAATAGAAATGCAAGATGATAACAAACAATAGACATTCTCACTTCCCAATCTCTAAATTCTCCTCTCGGCCTCCTGGGTTAAGAAATGAAGAGCTAGATGTCTCCATATATACCCTATGGAATTACTATGGCATTCATCTTGTGGAGCACAGAAAGGTGAATTCATCACTTGTTTATTACATAAACACTGATGAATATTATGTCTAAATAGCTGGTTAGCTGGTAACTCTAGGCACTCCACTGATGAGTCTGAAAAATTCTGTAGCTCCTGTTTGCTAGCAGGGGAAGAGTAGAGCCTTTCAAAGGACTGCCCGAGTCTACTGCATCAATGACTACAAGTTGAGCCTCACCATGAATTCACACATACTTCAGTGTCTATTAGAACATCAGAAGAGAAATAGCTTAAGAAATACCTCTAGCTTTATGATCATTTAAATTATTTTTTTTCTCTGTCTTTTTCTTCTTCCCATCCATTCCCACTTCTAGCATCTCCCAATTTGGACCTTTTCCTCTCATCTCTTCCAAGACTTTTCTTACCCTTTCTCCAGGCACCCTGAAAACATTACCATTCAATCAAAATCCATACTAGACTAGGGTAATCACTTTCTCTGCTTCTCTCAAGCTGATGGGAGAAATAGAACAAACCTGAAGTGAACCAATGTGCCTGATAATAAGCAGGGCACAGTATATTAAAGATCAGTCATAATGCTCCGGGTTCAAATCTTCCCACTCCTACTTCCTAGATATGTGGCCAAGGACAAGCCCTTTAATTTTTCTGAGTCTGTTGTAAAATGTGGAGGAGAATATTTGTATTAACTACCTTTCATTACTTTTGTGAAAATTAAGTGGCATGATATATGTTATATACCCTTTTGCAAATTTTAGGGCACTGCATAATTAAGGTCTCCTTGCTCCTGTTCTTCTTATGTGAATAGGATTTGGGAAATAACAATCACATCCCAAAATCACCAAGAAAAAAAATGACTTGGGGTTTATCTTTAATTATATTTAAATCAGAAGGCTTAACTGAATGTATTGACATTTACACCAAGGAATTAATTGACATTCTATTAACCTCAGCCAACAAATTAATTTGTTAACACTGGACTTTGAGAGCCAGAAGGCTACAGCACAATTATGTATCGACCACAGGATATATCAAGTTTTTATTTTATTTTATTTTTTGCTGTTGTTACTCTTGGGTTGTATAGTTGAGAAAACTCTTCTTAATATTAGGAATCAAATGGATGTGTATGTAGTTTAGTCTTTTTTCACAAAGTAATAAAATGCTGGTACCTAGAACAGCCTCCATTGGTTAGGTCAGATAAAAGTAAAGAAAATCATTATTCTGTTGTAATTTTCATTTGCTGATAATCTTGCTGGTATTTCCAAATGATTGTAGAACATTTTTTTTCTACACAACCAATTGAAAACAACATTTATAAGAGATCACAGCTGACTTCAGGGAAGATGCCAAGTATCTTAAGCCCTTGAAGCTGTATCTCAGATACAGAATTAGCCTGGTTCCATTATTTTTGCAGATAAAAAATTCCTGTGAGGTAAAGGGATTTGGCCTATGTCACGCAACAAAAGAATACTCTGGCTAAAATGAAAACTTTCTCCTGGCTTCAAGTTCAGTGAAGGTCCTTCTACCCAAGTTTCACATTATCTCATAGTTGGCCAAATAATCCAACCTTCTCCCAAATACTATCAATCATATTACATATATGTATATATATGTAAATATGCATATTTACATATATATATATTTACATATATATGTATATATATATATAAAAGCAGAATTGAATTAGACCAAAAGAAATGTGAAATGTGCAAAATTAGAGAAGTTACCCTAAATGTTCAGATACTACTTGTGTCTGGCCTGTGGCTTAGCACTCTGAACTCATCTTGGTCTGAGCACCCAGTCAGACACACTGTAACTCTCTTGTAACAGTGATGTCATTTTGGTTCTCTTTGAGTATATAGAACAACAATGAACCAACCAATTCTTCTCCCCCTCTCTCTCCCTATTTCTCTCTCCCTTCCTCCATATATATATATATATATATATATATATATATATATATATATATATGCATACACATACATACACATCTGTATGTATGTATATGCATAGATACACGATGTGTAAGTGAATATAAAAATAAACATATATAATATGTAATATATATATATTTATATATATATATATATATATATATATATATAGAGAGAGAGAGAGAGAGAGAGAGAGAGGGGGGGGGGGGGAGGGAGACCCTCCAGGCTCTGCTTAAATCCCTCCACTGAGGCATAAGGGAAGGATAGAGGGAAGAACACCTCCATTGACAGCCCATATTATTGTGAGATGCCTCTGACTCTTAAAATATTTTCTCATATTGATCCTAAATTTGCCTCTGCAGCTTCCATCCCTATTCCTATTTCTGCCCTCAGGGCAAATAGTCAACAAAGATTAAGCTAAGCACTGGTGAAAGAACAGAACAGAACAGAATGGAAATCCACTTCCTTCCTTAAGTTACTCACTTCCTATTAGAAAAGACAACATGCAAACATCTTGCTTAGTCATATCTGACGCTTTTAGGGTATTCTTGGCAAAGATACTCAAGTTGCTTTCCATTTCCTCCTCCAGTTAATTTTATAGAAGCAAACATGTGACTTACCCAAGATCACATAGCTAGTAAGTATCTGAAATATAATTTTAACTCAGGTCCTCTTGATTCCAGGGCCAGTGCTTTATCCCTTGTACTATCTAGGTGCCATCTAATGGATTAGTTGGGAATAATCTCAGAAGGAAAGCACTAGCTTGATCTGTCCTTGATGCTGAACCCTTCCGTTTCTCAAAGGACACTGTTTTATTTTTGTCTTTGTATCCTCAATGCCTAAGTATGTAGCAAGTGCTTAATAAGTGCTGATTGCTCAACTGATTGATAATACCCTTATTTTATCTTCCTTTCTCTACGCTAATCCATAGTTCGTTTACCTGTCTTGGATATATTTTGATTTTCATTCCTTTCCCTATCAAGTGGTTTCTTCTGGACACTCTTCTCTGTGTGCTTGTTTTGGTCTTGGAATGCTTGTGTTGTGAGTGTCTGTTGTGAGTTCAGGATCATACATTCCTATCACTTTACTATATGTCTATTGGCTATGTCAATTACAGTCCAAGCTAGCCCTTAGTCTTGAGGTTTTCGAGAAAATAGTCCTTCTACTATAAATCTTTGCTACAGGTTGTTTCCAATATTATTGAAACTTTCCTCTCAAGCTTTCTTTTTTTAATTAATTTTAAAATTATAACATTTTTTGACAGTACATATGATTAGGTAATTTTTACAACATTATCCCTTATACTCACTTCTGTTCTGAATTTTTACCCTCCTTCCCTAACCCTCCTTCCCTCCACCCCCTCCCCTAGATGGCAGGCATTCCCATGTAAATATGTTATATTATATCCTAGGTACAATATATATGTGCAGAACCGAATTTTGTTGTTGTTATTGTTGTTGTTGCAAAGGAAGGATTAGATTCGGAAAGTAAAAATAACCTGGGGAGAAAAACAAACAAAAAAAAATGCTAACAGTTTACACTCATTTCCCAGTGTTCCTTTTCTGGATGTAGCTGGTTCTGTCCATCATTGATTAATTGGTATTGGATTAGCTCTTCTCTATGTTGAAGATATCCACTTCCATCAGAATACATCCTCATACATTATCATTGTTGAAGTGTCTAATGATCCCCTAGTTCTGCTCATTTCACTCAGCATCAGTTGATGTAAGTCTCTCCAGGTCTCTCTGTATTCATCCTGTTGGTCATTTCTTACAGAACAATAATATTCCATAACATTCATATACCATAATTTACCCAACCATTCTCCGATTGATGAGCATCCATTCATTTTCCAGTTTCTAGCCCCTACAAAAAGGGCTGCCACAAACATTTTGGCACATACAGGTCCCTTTCCTTTCTTTAGTATTTCTTTGAGATATAAGCCCAGTAGTAGCACTGCTGAATCAAAGGGTATGCACAGTTTGATAACTTTTTGGGCATAATTCCAGATTGCTCTCCAGAATGGTTGGATTCTTTCACAACTCCACCAACAATGTATCAGTGTCCCAGTTTTCCTACATCCCCTCCAACATTCATTATTATTTGCTCCTGTCATCTTAGCCAATCTGACAGGTGTGTAGTGGTATCTCAGAGTTGTCTTAATTTGCATTTCTCTGATCAATAATGACTTGGAACACTTTCATATGAATGGAAATAGTTTCAATTTCATCATCTGAAAATTGTCTGTTCATATCCTTTGACCATTTATCAATCCTCTCAAACTTTCTTGGTTTTTTTTCTGACTGTCTAGAATATCCTTCTGCAATCTTCCTTGCTTAGGGAATGACCTAATGAGATGTTTAATTTAATTTAAAAGGGCATTGGGGCGATAGCAAAAAGATATCAAAAATCATCTAAAATGGCATTTGGATAGATACCAATAAAAAATAGAATCAAAATAACGCTACTGGCCTTTTAACACAGATGGAAAGAGCGATTTCACATGACCAATTCCTAATGTCTAATAATGGTACACTAATGATCAAAGAATCATAGAAATATAACTAAAGGTAAATTAGAAACTATTGAGTCAGACTTCTCTTGTCCCCTCGATTTTTACAATTGAGGAAATAAAGGGTGAGAGAAAGGTACAATTATTTTCTGAAGTCAACACATATATTCCCCCAAAAGAGAGCTGAAAAATGCTTCATAAATGCCAAGGTCATTATTTTTTGAATAAATATTCAAAGGTCATATTATCCTTTTTTTCTTTCCCTTTTCAGATCTTAGATCTAAAAGGGATCACCAATCCAATAAGCTCATCTTACAGTTGAGGAAAGTAAAGTCTAAAAAGTGACTTGTCTAAGGTTATACAAGTAGCAAATTACAAAACTCAGATTTGGGTCCAAGTCTTTAAATTTCCCGTACTTTCTAATTTATCATTTAGCTCTGCAAAAGGATTTAATTAGCCTGTTAAGTCTCCTCTCTCCATTAGCTCTACCAACAAGTCTTTAAGGCTGTATCTGAAACCTTAAACAGGAGTCTTTAACATCCCAAGGACCAATTTACGCTGATAATTATCATGTCAAGGATGTTCTCTATCTCAGAGGCTGCAAAATTAAGAGTTTTATCAATAACATTTTATTTTTCTAATTACATGTAAACATAATTTTCAACATTTTTTTGGTAAGATTTTGAGTTCCAAATGTTTTTCTCGCTCCTTCCCTTACCTCCCCCCTTTCCAAGACAATTATCTGACACAGATTAAATATGTGTAATCCTTTTAAATATATTTCCATATTTGTCACTATGTGCAAGAAAAATCAGACCAAAAAGGGAAAACCATGAGAAAGAAAAATCTAACAAACAAAAAGGTGAAAATAATATGCTTTGATCCACATTCAGTCTCCATAGTCTCTCTGGATGTGGATGGCATTTTCCATCCCAAGTTTATTGGAATTGTCTTGATCACTGCATTGCTGAGAAGAGCTAAGTCTATATAATGATCATTATATAATCTTGCTGTTACTGTGTATAATGCCCTCCTGGTTCTGCTCACTTCACTTATATAAGTCTTCCCAGACTTTTCTGATCATCATTTTTATAGAAAAGTAACATTACATGACATTATATATCATGACTAATTCAACCATTTCCCAATTTATGGGCATCCACTTACTCCCCAATTCTTTGCCATTAGAAAAATAGGTGCTACAAATTTTTGGCACATGTGGGTCCTTTTGTGTCTTTTATGATGTCTTTAGAATACAGACAGTAGTAACACTGCTGAATCTAACACATTTTTATAGTCCTTTGGGTATAGTTCCACAATGATCTCCAGAATGGTTGGATCATTTCAGTGCTCCACAAACAATGCTTTAATGCCCCAGTTTTCCCTCATCCTTTCCAACGTTTATCATTATCTTTTCCTCTCATCTTAGCCACCCTAATAGGTGTGAAGTGATCCCTCAAAGTTCTTTACATTCATATTTCTCAAATAAATAATGATTTAGAGCATTTTTATGATTGTAGTTGGCTTTAAGAATTTGAAATTTTTAGAAAGAGATTTAAACAGGAAGAAATTATCTGGAGGGAAACATCTCTCCTCACCTAAAAGTGAATATATTTATAAATATATCCTCATGTGAAGATGAGCAGCTAAGTATAAAGTACTATTTTACATACATATTTTGGTAATCCATCTTTCTTTCCTTAGGTAACATTTTTAGAGAAAGTTGTTCATGGAGTTCAGAGTCTTTCCTTTTCAAGGAGCATTTTAGTTCTTTTCTCTCCCTATTCCTTGTCTCTTCTCATCAATAGAATACTCTATCCATTTATCATATGTATCTTGATTATATGTTTTCCATTATCTGCTCTATATCTTCCACCTTACTTAATCTCATAATGACCAATGGAATTATTTTAATAGAAATATATTGAGTAATTATTGTATACAGAGCACTGGGTATCTCATTACCCAGGATAGGGACATACAAAGCTTAGCTAAGCCTTGTTTCTTGCCCTGGTACACATTATAGTTCAAAAACTATAGGGGATGTAGTGTTATGTAATGGATAGCTTACTAGATTTGGAGGCAGAAAGATGCAGTTTCAATTGCTAACTCTGATACATCCTCTCTGTGAACATCAATTCTGGCATAATATCATAGGATCATAACTTTAGAGTTGGAATAAAACTTAGATGCTATAAAGTACAAACCCATCATATTAGTAGTGAGAGGTAGTAATTTTTCCAACATCACACAGCTACTGTAGTTTTTGAGGTGGAATTTCAACTTATATCTTCCTGGGTCCAAGTCCAGTGTCCTATCAACTACATTACACATCATTTTTCTGGGCTTCAATTTTTTCATCTGTAAAATGGAAATAATAATGATATGATGACTACCTGACAGGGTTGTTCTCAATACCAAATACTCTCACTTTAATCCTGCTCATTCCCCACCTTCCTTCCTTCTGGAACCTCCATTTTGTGAAAGAGCCCAGATCAACTATATTCATTCTGTTCATGATGCAGTTCCTGATTTTCTAGACCTGAAAACCATGCTTCTCACTAAGTGTTTCCTCTTCCACTCCCCCACTCCCATTCTTTCTTTAAACTATAGAATATATTGCATTAGAATAATTACAGAACAAATAAAATAGATGACTAAATAAACTGAGCAGGTTGAAACAGACTTCTCTGTTCCAGCTAAAGGCTACCCTTCCCAGTCTTTTTGTTTTCCCCTTAAACTGTTTTAGACCATTTGTTTGGATTATAGAATTGAAATCTAGGTCTATCAGGCTTCCAGAGGCTGGATAGTCTAACATTCTTATTTTATAGATGAGGAAACTTCACAGTGATTTAGTTTCAGTCATTTAGCTAAAGTCATACAGGTAGCAAGTGTCAGAAGTAGCATTTGAATTCATATCTTCAGACTCTAAAGCTAGAGCTCTTTCCTTTTTACCCTGCTGTTTATTTTCCCTTGGATGCCTGTCCTTGATGTTCTCTGATTCAGATTTTAGCTTTATCCACAGTTTTGCTAGTTATGATAGATATGTTATAAATGGAGTCCTAAATGGAGTCCTAAACCTCAGATTCAGCTAGAAGGGACCCTTGGTATTAGACCCCCTCCAGGATATAAAAAGAAGAGAATGAAGGATAAGAAAGGGCAAATGGTTGTATGATGATGGATACGGGCATAGCCATTAAGGGAATTGATGATTTTACTTCCTCATAAAAAAGATGTTTCTATGCTGAAAATGCTAATGAAGAAGTTAAAAAGGAAGGTCACCAGAAACTTGACTCCTGTGATAATGTCTGTTAAATGCATCCTCACTGGGAAATACATATGGGGTGCAGAAGCACAGGGGATCAGGGAACAACTCCTTCTTTGTGGCACATCTGGTAACCCCATTTCCCAAGGGGTTTGGCCATGGCTGTGAAGTTGAACATCTGATTAAATTCAAATTCCATGGCCACTAAGGCCTTCAATTCCTATGGGTAGTGTGGACTAAATGCTGTAGCTGCATCTGAAAGAAAGCCAGGGCATTCTTTTCAGTCTCTATGTAGGATGCTGAGAGTTCTTAAGCCAGATTTGGCAGAGTATCATGTGCAAGATCAATCAATCAATCAAGGAACAATGATTTGATATGGACTTGCTGTGTACCAGGCACTGGGCTAAGTAAGCACTGGGAATACAAAGAAAGGTCAAAAGGCCCTTGAAAAACCTGCTCTCTAGGGGTTCACGATGAGGAAAACAATATGTAAATAATTATGTGCAGAAGAGATATTAGGCTTGTTCTGCCTTGGAGGGCAGAATTATTAACAATGCTATAAAGGGGAAATCAAATAATTTCCCAACAATTAAAGCTTTCTGAAAGTAGAACTCTCTTGCAAAGAGAGGAAGGAAGAGAGAGGGATCAGAGAAAATCCTGCCTCATTGGACATCTTATTTCAAAGGCTGGATATCTACTCTTTGATTAGTAAAGACTACTTTTTTCAATTATGCTTTGGATAAGATGGCTTCTGATTTTTCTTCCAATTCTGAGATTTAGACTCTGAGTTTTCATGATGTCATTTTCATATGCTGGGATAGTAAATAGAATGCTAAACTTGCAATCATCAGAGAATGAGTTCAAATTCTGCCTCCAATACTCCCTGCCCTGCTGATCCAGTCATCTGTCCTAATAATAGAATCCAAAGACCACTTGGCCTTCTCATCCGTCATACAACCAAGCTTCTTATGTGAGTTGTTCTACCTACTTATAATGAGAGCTCCTTGGAAGCATGGATTATCTTGCTTTTCTGTTTGTATACTCATTCCTTGGCACATAGGTAGCACTTAATAAATTTTAATAGTTTTTATTTTTAATTTGTGGAATGAAACAAGCATTTCCTATAACAGTACAAATTTAAAAAATATGATTATTCATAAAACACAAATTTACTTTGTACAACTTCCAATTCCTTTCAAATATATAATAAAATTATCATAGAAATTCCTTTTTTTCCCCTCCCTTTCTCCTTTCACTCCCAGAGGGCTACTATTGCACACAAATAAGTTAATGTTCATTCATTCATTCATAGTTGTGTGACTTTGGGCAAGTCATTTCACTTGGGACTCAGTTTCCTTACCTGAAAAATAAAAATACTGACACCTGTAGAACTTACCTCCACGGTTGCTGCAGAATCTTAGAAGCCATATGTTTCCAAAGCACTTTATAAAGCTCAAAGTGTCATATAACAATCAGTACTTATTATCATTATTGTTAGTATGCTGGTAAAGCACTGGGCTGGCTTCTAGGCAGCCAGAATCTCTCAGGTGGTATTTGCTAATTGCTTCTTCTGCCCTTTTTCACTAAATAATTTTCATGCCCAAAGTTAAACTTCAGTTACAAGCCTGACCTTTCAGAAAGTGCTCTAAGTGTTTGGAATGTGGTTTGGGGTATTTACCAAGGACAGAACCATTAAGAGTCTGGGTTCGCCTGTTTGGATTTTTCCTTTGCTTTTTCAGTTTGTTTCTAAAGTCTGTTTCACTGTTCACATTTGAGAGGTGCTATTAGGGAAATGTCCCTTTTAGAACAACATCTCACAAGTTCACTCCAGGATGCTCAAGTCCCTCATTAATGCTTCTTTTACATTTTATTTTTCCTAATTACCTTTAAAAACAGCTTTAACATTTGATTTTTAACATTTTAAGTTCCAAATTCTCCCTTCTCCTTGATATGGAATTATACATAAGTAGTCATCCAAAACATAACTATATTAAGTACATTGTAAGAAAAGTTTTAAAAAATATGCTTCAATATTCATTCAGACTCCAATTTTTTTTCTGGGAGTGGATAGCATTTTTATGAGAAGTCCTTCAGAATTGTATTGGATCATTAATTTGCAGGGAATAGCTAAGTAATTTGCAGTGAACTGTCATTTATTATTATTACTGCTATGTATAATATTCTCCTGGTTCTGCTCATTTCACTTTGCATCAGTTTATGTAAGTCTTCCCAGGTTTTTCTGAGAGCATCCTGATCATCATTTCTCACAGTCCAATAATATTCCATCACAATCATAGAGAACAACTTGTTCAGCCATTCCCCAGTTGATGGACATTTTGAGAGCTATTTTATAGCAGCTTCTGTAAGATAGAAGCTATGGGTTTGTATATGTATTATTTTGATTCATCTAGTCTGATCCTGTCATTTTACAGATAAGAAAACTGAGGGGCCAGTAAAGTTCAGGGATTTACCCTGCTTCACATCAATAATGGGCTTGAAAGAATTTACACTCTGGACCTCTGACTTCCACTCAAGAATTATTGCTTCCACTGTCCCATGCTGCCTCCTATCTCTCAGATTCTATCAGTCTGGCCAAAATTTAAAACAAACAAATAAACAAAAAACTATACACACTTAATAGCCAGACTTAGAAACCTCCCAGTTGGCCCAAAGGAAAGCAGGGTTGACCTCCCTTTTTCCACATACAAGTCCTTTGGGCTATGAATAAAAGTTCATAGATCAGGATAAGATCCTCGGGGGCAGAACTATTTTGTTTTAGCCTTTGTATTCAAAACAAAACCCTAAGGTGGTGCTTTTTATATGGAAGGGACTAAATAAAAATGTTTGTTGAATTGATGCAAAAATTCACCATTTTTCTTTTCACTTTTCCCTTTGAACTGAGATGCTAGAATGTAAATTCTTTGAAGATAGGGATTGTTTCTTTTGTCTTTTTATTCCCACCCACACAGCACAGTCTGGCACCTATTAAGCTTTAAGTAAATATTCCTTCACTGGAATGGAAAGAGAAGCAACAGAATTCAGGGGCTTTCCAGATTTCTCGAGGGCAAATAGAAAAATTATGAATATGTAACATAGCTTGGACAGTTTCAAAAATAAACCATTGTGTCAGCAAAGTGCTTCTGGACTTTTGGATTGAAATATCAAAAAGAAAAACTCAGATGTTGGTCACCTCCTGGATTACAAAACCTTCAGTGGCTTCCTATTACCTTTAGGATAAAACCATACTCTTTAGGCTGACATTTAAAGCTTCCCAGAGTATGGCTCCAATCTATCTCTCCAGGCTTATTTCATATGATTGATTTCTCTTCTTGCATTGTTCCATCCTATTAAAGTTCCCTAAACTTTACATCTCATTTCCACCCCTTTTCCATTATTCACACAAAGTAATTTCTGCCACCCATTTATTTACTGCTTCCTACTCTGCCTGAAGAAGGCATCTTCTTATCTCTCTAGCTTTAAGAATTCTTGCCTTCAGAAGGCTTCTTTATGAAAAACCTTCCCTTATCAACCTTCTGTTCTGTGTTCTGTCTCTGTGTCTGTCTGTGTGTGTGTGTGCCTGTGTGTCTATCTCTGTCTCTCTCTACCTCTGTCTCTATTTTTATGTGTCTTTGTCCCTCCTCCCCTACTTCTTCCTTTCTCCCTTTCCCCCCACTTCTCTCTCTCTCTCTCTCTCTCTCTCTCTCTCTCTCTCTCTCTCTCTCTCTCTCTCTCTCTCTCTCTCTCTCTCTCTCCCCCTCTCTGTCTGTCTGTATGTCTGTGGGCATGTATCTGTTTCTCTTTGTATTTCTCATTTTCTATCCTTCTATTGAAATGGTGTATTCCTCTATAAAATGTAAGCTTCTTAAAAGCATGATTTTAAAAAAATTATCCTTGTATCCCTGATGCTTGGCAAATTACTTTGCACTTGGAAAGCACTTAATATATAGGGATGGCAGTCTGTAGTCCAAGGAATACTGACTGTGCCCTTAGAAAACTTCGGTTCAGATTTTACTCTCTAATACTTACTACTTGGGTTGTTGTTTATTCTGTCATTTCAGTCATACTTTGCTCTTTGTGATCTCGTATGGGATTTTCTTGGCAAAGGTACTGGAGTGGTTTGCCATTTCCTTTTCCAGCTCATTTACAGATAAGGATACTGAGGCAAACAGGATTAAGTAACTTGCTTACTTAATCACACAGCTAATAAGCATCTGAGGATGGATTTGAATTCAGGTCTTCCTGACTTTTGACTCCTGGTGTTTCATCTACTGTACCACCTAGCTGCCGCACTACTTGGGTATTTTCAGGAAAATCATTTGATCAACCTTAGTCTCATCTATAAAAACTCTAATAGCTTCTTGCTTCCATATTACAATCAATCAGACAGTCTGTATTTATCAAATACCAATATGTGCCAGCAAATGTGCTAAGCACAGAGATACAAAAATGGGAGTCAAACAGTCTCTGCCCTCAAAGTGTTTACAATCCATATAGGACAGCCAATGTGCCTATATATAGGTGCATATAAAATAGATTTAAGATTTTATTCACTTTAGTAGTATTTCTTCACCTCATTTTTCATCTGCCTGTCCTACCTTGGAACTTTTCTGCCCTGGAAGTAGTTTTATCTTCCTCCAATAGATAGATAGATAGCATTTTTTTTTTCTTTTGTGTGGCAATTGAGGTTAGGTGACTTGTTCAGAGTCACACAATTGGGAAGCGTAAAGTTTCTGAGGCCAGATTTGAAGTCAGGTCCTTCTGATTCTAAGTCGTATTCCATGTAGCCACTCCTTTGTCCCCAATAGATTGTAAGCTATATATGGAGAGAGAGAGAGAGAGAGAGAGAGAGAGAGAGAGAGAGAGAGAGAGAGAGAGAGAGATTCTTATTGATATCCCTAACACTTAGCACAGTGCTTGGAACATAATATGTGCTTTAAAATTTTTTAATGTTGGACTATATATAATAAGCCTAGAAAAGTAGAAATAGGTTAAAATTGCAAAGTATTTTAAATGCTCAACAGAGGAGAGTATACTTGCCCAAACATGTGATAGTCAGCATGTGATTGGGTTTGTTGAGTAAGACTATGACACAGTGAGTTCTTTAGGGAAATTATTTTGGTAGTTGAATAGAGAATGGATTGAGTGGTGGGGAGAGGAAGAAACTTAAGAAAGGAAGAGCAATTAGCAGGGGACTGTAATCATACAGGTGAGAGGTAAGGAGAACATGACCTATATGTGTATGTGAAAAGAACTAGGGAAATTTGATGATACTGTGGAGATATAAACATTTGCCAACTGATTAGATATGTGGGTTGTGTGAGGCAGGAGTTATGGATGACACAGTGGTTGAAAATCTGAGTGATTGGATGTAACATGGAACCCTCCATAGTAATAGGGAAGTTTGGGATTTGATTGATTTGGTGGGAGGTAGGAATGCTAAGTTTTCCTTGGGGCATGTTAAGTTTGATACTTCTGTAAGGCATCTATTACAAAATTTCTAACAAAAATGTCTAACGTAACTATATGTGGGAGGGACTGAACTCAGAATGGAGACTATGGTTAATAGGTTTTTGGCAATTAAAGGGGACAAGTGCCCAGGAAACTGAACTTAAAGTAGGGAAGACCCGAGTAGCTCAGATACTTATTAGCTGCGTGATTCCAGAAAAGTCATTTAACTTTGTTGGTCTGACTCCATTCTTCCATATGGGTAAGTGCCCTTATCTCCATCAAAGGTGTGAGCATCAAATGAAATAACACATACAACAACTCTTTGGGGAAAAAAAACAGTGCTTTGTAAATGCTGATTATTATTAGCAGGAACAGTAATAAAAATAGAAAGCATACCCTCTCTCTAGGCCTTTATGAACCCATCTCTACAATAAGTTTCTTAAACTAGATGATCTCCAAATTTCTTTTTAGCTGTAATATTTTATGATTCCATTATTATCCTATGACAAGTCTGGATTGCTTCACTTCCAAAACCTTCAAGTTCAATATTTTTTAAAACAACTTTTAAACATGACTCGTAGACTTTAATATATAGTATTCTAGCATAGACTTCTATGTTTACCTGAGGCTAGATTATGTCATGATGGGGATGGAGTTGTGGGTGGGATTTCCTCCTGGAGAAAGGAGAATCAAGATCAAGGTGAAATAAACATTGAAAAGCTCATGAGGAGGTTTTACAGAGCCAGCAACCATATATAGACAGAACGAGGTTCATCAGAGCCCCCAGCATGCATCAGTGCAGACAGAAACAAAAAAAAAGTGAATTAACCCCTGGGAGTAGCAGAGTGCTTTGCAACCTCACTAGACATCAGGATACCTTTCTAAAATGCTAAAATTCACAGCTGAACTTGTCCAGAAATGCTTCCCTGCTCCAGTCAGCATGGAAGTGAATGTTTTCATTTCAAGTTCAGAGACCAGGTTCAGTCACCTTCAAAGACAACAGGTTTTCAGACAGTCCCTCACAAAATACAGCATAAAAATAGAGCTTTGTCAAAAGAAGACTAACTGAAAGCATTCCTTCTGGGACCCATGAACACTCTACAGTTGGCAGAAAAGGTCACTAATTTGGGCAGTGATGCTATAGGGGAAAAAATGAAACTAACTCATGTTTGGGGAAGTGAAAGTGTAGAATTGTAGAGAGAGGACCCCAGATTCTAGTTCCACCTATGACACAAAACTAGTTGTGTGACCCTGGACAAGTCATTTAACTTATCTCAGCCTCAGCTTTTTCCTTAGCTGTAACATGGGGATAATAACAGCACTTATTTCACTAGGTTGTGGTAAGGGTCAAATGAAATGATATTTGTAAAGTATTTTGCAAACTTAAAAATGCAATGTAAAATTTAATTACCACTTAACCCCTCAGAGCCAAGTCTCTGATATTATAATTTGCAGAAAGTTGTTGATTTGTTTTTATAGAGAAGAATTTCCCAGAGAGTACCCCAGTAATGTTGGCACCCTGAGACAAAGCCTTGGTTGCTTGATCTTTGTTAAATTTCTTGATAGAGCTGAGCTAGCTATGTGAGACTTCCCTAAAAGGCACCCTATCCCTACCCCTCCACTACTTCCCCAACTTCTTTTTTTTTTCAACTAATAGTATTTTTTCTAATTTCACATAAATGTAATTTTTAATATTTATTTTAATAGGATTCTATTTTTCCAAATACATGTAAAGATAGTTTTCACCATAAATTTTTTGTAAAATGTTGTTTCTATTGATTTCCATGAGATCCCAGATCCATTGAAGCCCCACAGTGTGACTTTGACCTAGATGCAATGAAAACAATTTCAAGTGAACCATTACCTGTGCATGGAAAATCTGTAGAAAAGTCTCTTTCCTTCTTTAATGTGATAAAAAAAAAAGCTTCACTCTCACTTTGTCACCCTAGGCCCAAACACTCCTCAGATAACATCTCCCGGCAGTGGCTTTTAAAAGATTTTCTGTATCTTAAATGATGATTAAAAATATATATATATATATATATCTCAGCAGTGAGGGATTTGTTCAGAATCAAGCTCTTGGCACAAGGGCTGCTTATCAAAAAGCAAAATTTCTTTTCTCCTCCAGTCAAGAAGGAGGCCTGGGTGATCTATAATCCCTTTGCTTCCTGCCTCCTCCAAAAGTTGGATGCCTCGATTACTATCTTTCTTGGTCTACTGAAGATAGCCGGCACTACAGAGACTTTCTGTCATTGTGACTTTGTCTTTTTCTGGTCATCACACATTCTAATCTCAGTCCACAGGGATTCTCATGCATGGGCTTCTTTTTACAAAAACGTCCCTGACTCTTCCCACAATTTTCATCAACCCCAGAGATCTCTGAATGCTTCTCTGCCTTGTCCCAAAGCCCTAGCAATGAAAGCATAAAGATCTACATAGGACCAGCTGGTGCTGCATAGATAGAGAGACATTTCAGTATCTTTGCTTTATAGGATGAAACCGGTGCGGCATTCTCAAACTGCTGTAGTCTGACCTGTTAAAATACAGAATTAAAATCTTGATAGATATGTAAGGTTTCCCTAACCCTCCATTATTTCTCAAACTTTTTTTTCAGTTAATAGCATTTTCCCAAATACATGTAGTTTTCAACATAGATTTTTGTAAAACTTAGTGTTCTAATTTTTTTTCCTCTCTCTCTCTCCCTCACCTCTTCTTTCCCTAAGACAGCAAACAATCTGATATAGGTTAAATATATGCGGTCCTTTTAAACATATTTCCATATTTGTCATATTGTGCAAGAAAAATCAGACCCAAAGGGAAAAAAAAACCACAAGAAAGAAAAAAACAAACAAACAAGCAAAAAGGTGAAAACACTATTCTTTGATCCACATTCAGTTTCCATAGTTTTCTTTCTGGATGTGACTGGTATTTTCCATTTCAAATCTATTGGAATTGCCTTGAATCACTGCATTGTTGAGAAGAGCCAAGTTCATCACATCATCATTCATTTCAATAAGATTTTCAGTTCCAACTTTTTTTTCCCTCCCTTTCTTATCCCTTTTCCCAAGACAGCAAGCAATCTGATATAAATGATATATGTACAATGACTTTAAACATATTTCCATATTAAATACTTCTTCAACTTCTGCTAGCTAATTCTCAGCTCCTTGACCTTCACTTCCTCTTCAGTTTGCTAATAACCCTTTTTGGGATTCCTAACCTTCTAGACTCTGCAATGAAGATCTTCTAAAAGCTTACTGAAGTAAAAGAGAAGTAGCCTGTGATGGAGAAAAAATTAATGATGGCAAGACTTTGTTGGAGATGATATTTTTGTGACATGTGACACATCTGTTCCCAACATCAGACTTTGGCCAAGGTAGAATACAGGGAAAACACAGGACCACAGGAGTCAGATGACTAGGAGGCAAATTCTATTTCCAGGGTTTTCTGATTGTAATGTTTTATGATCTGTCCTAGCTTTCCCCACTTCTAAACATTTCAAGCTTGTCCTTTTTTTTTAACCTTTAAACATGGCAGGTAGACTTTGATATGTAGGAATTTGGTACCCACTTCTTTATTCTGCCTGATGATAGAATATAGTGTAATAGGGATGGAGATGGAGTTGGGATTTCATCCTAGAAAAAGGAGAATTAAGACCAAGATGAAGCTAAACACTGAAAATACCCAAAGGAGAACAATAATTGTATACATACAGCATGAGGTTCTTCACAGACCTCAAAGAATATCTGTGTAGACCAGAAAAAGTATGAAGTAGCCCATGGAAGAAACACCCATGAGAAAGTCAATGGATCATAGCATCTTCAGTCCCAAGATAGAAGGGACTTCTGAAGCAATCATCTGATGCAGAGATTCTTAACCATTTCTGTATAATGCCTTTTTGACATTGAGATCAAGTTGATGGACACTTTCTTAGACTAATGTTTAATGCATAAAATAAATACATATAATAACAAATGAAACTAAATGGATTGAAATACAGTTATGAAATACTTTTAAAAATTATGAATGTTGGAGGGGATGTGGGATTACTAGGACACTAATAAATTATTGGTAGATTTGCAAAATGATTTAACCATTCTAAAAAGCAATTTGGAACTATGTCCAAAGAGCTACAAAACTGTGAATACCCTTTGATCCAACAGTGTTACTATTGGGTCTGTATCCCAAAGAAATCATAAAAAAGGGAAAAGGATCCACATGTGTGAAACTGTTTATAGCAATTCTTTTTGTGGTGGCAATTTTTTGCAATGAGTAGATATCCATCAATTGCAAAATGGCTGAATAATGTATGATATATGAAAGTAATGGAATATTATTACTATATAAAAATGATAAACAAGTAGATTTTAGAAAGTCCTAGAATGATTTACATGAACTGATTCTGAATGAAACAAGCAGAATCTGGAAAACATTGTACACTACAACAGCAAGTTTGTGTGATGATCAACTATGGCAGATTTTGAATGAAAAATGCCATCTGCATCCAGAAAGAGAACAATGGAGATATAATATAGCTTAACACATGTTATATTCATTTCCTCCCTTTTTTTCTTTTTTTTTTCCTCTCATGGTTTTTCCCTTTTGTTCTGATTTTTGACCTGGAAGGTGAAATCACTCAGTCAAGGTCAGAAAAAATGTCTAAGTTAGTGAGTGGCATTTTGGCTATACTATATAAGAAGCTCCTCAGAGGTGGAGGTGAGAAAGCAGTGAACTCAAGAGGGAGGGGAACACCTGTGCAAAGACATCAAGTAAGGAAATGGAATTCTATAATCATATGTTTTGGGAAAATTTACTTGACTTGTTTGTTAGCTCAGAGCTAACAGAACAGATTAACAAGCATTGAGTACATAAAGGAGAATAACATGAAACAAATTTAGGAAAATAAGTGGGCATCTTTAAATGCCAAGGAAAAATATGCCATTTTGTCCTCAAGGCAAAGAATTCCTTGAAGAATTTTGAGTAGAAGAGTAAAATGGCCATTTCCATCTTTTAGATTATTTCATCATTTTAATGGAATATCGATTGTAGAAGGGAGATACTTGAATCAAGGAGACTAGCTAAAAAGTTATTGCAGTAGTCCAGATAAGAGGTGACAATCTGTCATAGAGTAATAAAAGTAAGAGAATGTGATTATAGTGATTGGTGATTGACACAAAATATTAAAGGGGTTAGAACTAACAAGACTTGGCAACTATTTGAATATGGGAGAAGGAAGGGAATAAGGAGAATGATGATCCCTCCCCTAAGATATGAAAATAAATGTGTCCATCCTCAAACTTCATGAATGAGTATTTACTGTTATTCCCTAAGTTTATCCTAAAGCAAATACTAGCTCTCAGGAAGAAATCTAACTGAGGATAGCCAGATTGGGCTACGATTTCTTTATTATGACTCTAAATGTACTTTGTTGTTGATTTTATAGTTAATCTCATAGATAGATAGATAGATAGATAGATAGATAGATAGATAGATAGATAGATGTATGTGTGTATATCTATACATTTATCTGTATCTATACATATATATCTATATATTTCACAAAAGGTAATTTTAACACAAACACATTCAGACACCATGTCACTTATACAAACCCCCAATTAGCCCCTGATGATTCATCATGACTTTTCTTTTATCTTTCCTTCTAGTGCGGATGGTCAATCCAATGAAGTCATGCAGATCGATATAGAAATTGAAGAGCTGAGTGACCTACCAGCCACACAGCTAGTCACATGGCAGGTTGAATACCCGGGAGAGACTACCTCGGACCTGGGGGTATCTAAAATCTATGTGAGCCAGAAGGATTTGATTGGAGTCATCCCACTAGCTATGGTAAGGGTTTTCTGCAAAGAGGGAGCCAGATTCTCAGAAACATTGGGTTCTTGGAATTGATTTCTCTGCGTCCATTATATGCCCAAGGTAGAATGTAAGTGCTTTGAGGGTGGGGATGATTTACTGTTTTGTAGGGGAAATATCCCAGCCTCCATGAACCAAGACCTTAAATATTATGACTCATTTTTTTTAATGACTATTCCATTGTAACTATGGCCATAGTTCCCAAGCTTCTAATCCAAATTTCAGAATTGCTAGTGATTTATAAAACCATATTTAGGTCATCAAAGGAAAGGAAGGCATGTAGACTGCTTGATTTTTTTTTCTCTAAGGAGAAATGTATGTGGAATCAGGAGTATATTTTCTGTTTGTAAAAGGAATTTTTCTCCCAGTTATTGGTTGGCCTAGCTTCTTAAGCTATGGGTCCTGATCCCATATAGGGTCTCATACCTGAATATGGAAGTCACAAAATTATGATTTATTATCAGTAAATGCTTGATTTTACATAATTATGTACCCAGAGTCCTGTAAAAATATCTCAAGTTTAAAGAGATGGCAAAATGGTCTTGTGATGAAGAGAACCATCTGCATCCAGAGAGGGAACTGTGGGGACTGAGTATGGATCACAACATAGCATTTTCACTCTTTTTGATGTTGTTTGCATGCATTTTGTTTTCTTTCTCATTTTTTCCATTTTTCATCTGATTTTTCATGCACAGCAGGATAATTGTGGAAATATATGTAGAAAAATCCCACGTTTAACATATATTGAATTACTTGACATCTAGAAGAGGGGGCAGGGAGAACACAAGGTTTTGCAAGGGTGAATGTGGAAAATTATCCATGCATATATCTTGAAAATGAAAAGCTTTAATAATAATAAAGAAGAAGACACTTAAAATGTTTATCTAGAACAGCTCTTTACAATGATAAGATGATTCATAGCAATTCCAATAGATTTGTGATGGAAAGATCTCTCTGCATTGAGAGAGAACTATGGAGATTGAATGTGGATCAAAGCATAGCATTTCCATCTTTTTGGTAGTGGCGTTTTTTGTTTGCTTGTTGTATTTTTTCCTCTTGTGACTTTTTTCCCTTTTGATCTGATTTTTGTTGCATAGCATGACAAATATGGAAATATATTTAGAAGAATTGCACATGCTCAACCTACAGTGGATTGCTTGCTATCTGGGGGAGAGAGGAAAGGGGAAAGAAAGCAGAGAAACTTAGGACAGAAGGTTTTGCAAAAGTAAATGTTGAAAATCTGTCTTTGATATATTTGGAAAAAATAAAAGGTATTATAAAAAAAGAAGAGGGATGGCAAGTAGAAACAGTTTGAGAAGCCTTGGATTAGACTACAAGATGAATAGTTAACATAGTTGAACCAGATTGTGCTCTTTCCCCCAGAGGAAGGGGGGGAGACACAGGTAGATAGAGATGTCTAGTACAGGTATTCTTAATTCAAGAACCACAGATTTTATTTTCAAAAGATTACATTTTAATATGATTATTTTTCTTTGTAATCCTATGTATTTTATTTTATGCACTAAAAATACTGAGAAAGGGTCCATGGGCTTCTCTGGACTGATAAAGACAAAGACAAAATAAGTCTAAGAATCTATTATCTAGAAATCAAATGAAATAATAATGTTGGTAAAGCATTTAGCAGAGTACCTGGCATATGGAGGGTACTTTATAAATGTGTGGCCCCTTTCCTAGAAGGAGTGATATGTCTATAAGTGTACCTGTGTACAGGAACAAAATAGTTCAACCAGTTTATGTGGTGATACATTATCTGATCTACTCACGATGAGTTCATTTAAAGATTCTTAGGATCAGTTTGCCCAAGACTGGAACATTTGTAAAAGGCTTTAACTCCCATAAAATCATATAGACCCAACTACTCTCAGATCACATTGATCATTCTGTGATTCTGAGTAGATTTTAATTTCTAGATTGTGGCTGCCTGTAAAGCTTTCTTGCATGAGAATAACATTGAGATCCAAGGCTGATGGTAAAATGGGACCATGTGTCTACTTATTTAACTGATGGGTATGTAGGTGAGTGTCAAAAATAAAAGAGGGGCAGCTAGTTGGTGTAGTGGATAGAGCACCAATCCTAAAGTTAGGAGGACCTGAGTTCAAATCTGGCTCCAGACACAACATTTCCTGGCTGTGTGACCCTTGGTAAGTCACTTACTCCAATTGTCTCAGCAAAAAAAAGAAAAAAATTAGAAAGAAGGGCCACTAATCTATAGGTAAGGATCCCTGCAGGCTGTATATTGACTTAGTTATAAAATGGCAATGTTATCTATATTTTGCTTTATTTTATTTATTTTGGTAAATTGTTAGGATTACTAGGTGAGAACTCAGGTTGTCTTTAGTATAAAATATAAACTCCCCTGTGCTATGGTCCAGTCTAGCTCCTCTGAAGGGCTCAGAATAAGTCCTTGTCAGAATAAGGAAAAGTCCCTGCCCCGCATTGGGCGCCAAATGTAGCATGCTGTTGTCTCCAGACGCTGCCGATCGCTCTCTGGGAGGAGATCTGCTGTGTCAACTCAAATCTCTTGGACAGATTCTTCTTCCTGTAGTGAACCTTTGTCTCCAGGCAGTTGCCGTTAACTCTTGTCCAGAGAAGTGACTTCCCTTCCTGCAGAGAGCCCCATCAAGCCTGATGTAGAGCAGAGATTTCTTCTATTTCTGGAGTGGTGTCCTCTTTTATCCTCCCAGAGAATGGGCGTGGGATAATGCAAGGGCTTCTGGGAAGAAGTACTCCAACCAATGAGCTTGCTCCTCTTATCAAGTCAACCTGAGTTCTCACCTTGTCATTGTCCAGACAACCTGAGTTCTCACCTAGTAATCCTAACAGTAAATATTTCTAGACAGCCCAGGTATTTGACACTTCTAGAATAATGGATAGAGAGCTGGATCTCAAGTAAGAGAGTTATTCATTCAATGTGCCTGACTCTATGTGACTCTTTGGAGCCATGCCAGTGTGTATATTAACAAACCAATATTGTCTATGGGATTTTCTTGGCAAAAATAGTGGAATCCTAAGACATTTTCTTCTCCAGTAGATTAAGGCATAGAATAAGTGACTTACTCAAGGTCACACAACTAGTAAGTGTCTGAAGCTGGATTTGAATTCAGGTTTTCCTGAATCTAAGACTAGTGCTTTATATATTGAATTGGAAAGAGTAAGATTCAAATCCTGCCTACTAAGACAAATCAGTTAACTTTTTCATGTCTCAGTTTTTTCAACTGTAAATTAAGAAACTTCACTCAATAATGTCTAAGATCCCTCAACACTAAATCCATGAACCTTTGGCAATAGAATATAAAGTCTGAAATTAGAGATAATTCCTTTTCTGACTTTGTATCCCAACACTAGCATAGGTTCCGGCACATAGTAGGTTATTACTGAATAATTGCATGTGAGTATGTTTGACAATAGTGGCTTCTATACTGTCAACAAACTCTAGTAAAAAGTCTATATATTCCTTGAGATCTAAAATTGGACTAGCAGAGAGCCCACCTACACATTTTCCATTCACTCTTTCCAAAATCTCTTCTTTCTTAAATCTATATTACTTAGCATCTCTGGGCACAGTATTTGTTTAAATAGTTTTCTAACTTCCTTCTTGTAGGAAATTCCCCTTAAGGAAACTCCTTTCCATAGAGATCAATAGTTGTTCAGCACTGTAGTAATGTTGGAAAACTTCCCTTTGACACTGAGAGGCTGAAAGACTTACAGGTATCAGAAGCAGTATTATATGTATCCCATCCATTTCTGACTCCAAGGACAGCCCTCTTTTCAGTATACCACATTTTCTATTTGTTGATTGAATATAACTGTTTGATTAGCAGATTCAAAAAATGCCCCATATTAGCAGAGTCACAGACATCCCCCATAGTGCTCTGTATGTGTCTCTCTGTCTCTGTCTCTTTCTCTTTGTCTGTCTTCTCTGTGCCTTTCTGCCTCTTTCTGCCTGTCTCCCTATCTGTCTCTCTGTCTCTCTCTTTCTCTCTGTTTCTGTCTCTCTGACTCTGTCTCTATCTCTCTCTTTCCTCTCTTTCTTTCTCCATCTCTCTATTTTTGTCTTTGCCTCTCTGTATCTGTCTCTCTGTCTCTGTCTCTCTGTCTCTGTCTTTCTCTCTGTTTCTCTCTGTCTCTGTGCATCTCTGTTTTTGTCTCTCTCTGTCTCTCTGTGTCTCTTTTTGTCTCTCTTTCTCTCTATCTCTCTATTTCTCTGTCTCTGCCTCTGTGTGTGTGTCACTGTCTCTGTTTCTCTGTCTCTTGCTCTGCCTACTTTTCTCTCTGTCTCTTACTCTCTCTCTCTCTCTCTCTCTCTCTCTCTCTCTCTCTCTCTCTCTCTCTCTCTCTCTCCCCATGCAGATAAGAGAAAACAACAGAAAAACAAATAAGCCAAGTGAATTTCCCCACAGAAGATGATAGGGCATGCTGGACTTTCACCTACATACAGTGTCTCCTGCCATTTCTTGTCACAAAATTACCTTATTGTCAGAAGTGAATCATGAGTTGACCTATCTGATGACTGGCTGCTATCTCCTCCCAGACCATTTATTAGAAAATATTGGCATGTGCTCTTATGAAGTGCTGAAAGAAAACCCAAAATCAATCTTCCAATAAAAAGGACCATGGACAGTTGCCTAGTGACAGCAAGTTAGTTATTATGCCATTAATTACAGGAGCTAGGGGTGTGATTGTATGCTTTGGAACAGCAGCAAAGGGATGAGGAGGACTGGCTGTTGTTAACTAGCATGCTTTTAAAGCCACTACATTTCCCCTCTACCTGGGACTAGACTGATTCTCCTTTCGGGCTATTACTGTTTCCATTACGGGGGAAGACAAGGTCATTTATCTTGAATAGGTAATTATTTGAATTTGCTCTTCTTCAGCGCCTTTGTTCTGATGAGTTTTAATACTGTTCCCTGGCTGTCTGTCTCTCTCTCTCTTCTGGCTGGGGGTAGGGGAAAGATAGGGGGTGCTGAGTCACATCCCCACTCTGTTCTTTGCCTCCAGCTGTTCCACAGAATCTCAGCATCTCTGAGTGAGAAGGGACCTCAGAGGCTCTCTGTCCAACTGATACCTGCATAAAAATTCTTCCTACAACACCCCTCCACCCCAGCAAACAATTATCCAGCCATTGCTCACAACCCCCTGGTGAGGGCAGATCCACTAACTCCTAAGGCAGCTCAATTCCACTTTTACATAGCTCTAATTACTAGGAAGATTTTTTCCTCCCCTGACTTTAAGTGGAAATTTGCTTCTGTGCAACTCCTGATAATTATTCCTAGTTCTGCCCTAGGGAAACCAAATAAAACAAGTCTAATTCCTATTGCACTGCAACTCAGTGAGCATATATTAAGTGCTTTCAGCATACCACACTCTGGAAGCATACATGGGTCTTCCAAAACTAAGTCACCTTTATCAAGTCATAGCTCTCTCTGCAGTTACTGGCAACGTGGTATCATGGGGGAAAATGCTGAACATGGAGGTAGGAGAAACACTGGTCTCAGATACTACCTCTGACAATTTTCTACTTTTATAATGCCAGGTAAACCATGAAGGAAAAAGAACATACTGGATTTGAAATCATAAAAGGGGGAACAAGCTTTTAAGTGCATTTGCTGTTTCATGGATAATTATGAAAATGTTTTGTTTCTGAAGTTCAGAATAAAATACATGCAATTAAAAAGAAATACCTTAATTATTAAATTATTAAAAAAAATAAATGGAGCCTACTATGTGCCGGATACTGTGCAAAGTACTTTACAGATATTATTTCATTCAATTTTCACAACAATCCTTTGAGGTAAGTGCTGCTATTATTCTTATTTGATAATTGAGGAAACTGAGGCAAATAGAACATAAGTGACTTGCCCAGAGTCACACAGCTAGGAGTGTCTGAGGTAGAATTTGAACTTTGGTCTTTCTGATTCCAAACAATTTAGGTGTAATATCAAGGAGCTACATTTAAATCTCCCTCCTGCTACTTAATACCTATGTGAGCTTAGGTAAATCTTTTAACCTCTGTTTCCTCATGTATGATATAAAATAAAGGATTGAATTAGATGACCCCCAAAGAGCTCACTCTGTATGTATGAGTTTTCAAATCTTTTTGAACTTCAGGTCCTTATCTGTGAACTTTGGATAATGATATGTATAGAGCCCACTTCACAGAGCAACCCTAAGGTGCAAATGATACAATTTGTGGTAAGTGCTGTATTAAAAAACTAAAACAACAGCAAAAAAAACCCTCTTGAAGTCTTGCATCAATAGTAGTTATCATTTTCAGATAAAAGTCTGGTTTTTTGAATTATTTTCTAATTGTTTAATAAGTATAAATCCTTTTTCTTCAATGGAATTAGAATCTCGAGATAATATCCCCATTTCTCTGTTCAGTTCTTGGTAACATAGTTCAGGGGCAACAAGGATAGAGAACTGGCCTTGGAATCAGGAAAACTTATCTTTATAAGTTTAAATCTGGCCTCAGACACATACTAGCAGTACGAGCCTGGGCATCCCATTAATCTTCTTTGCCTCAATTTTCCCATCCATAAGTTGGAGAAGGAAATAGCAAACCACTGTAGTGTTTTTGGTCAAAAAACCCTAAAATGGGATCTTGAAGAGTCAGATACAACTTAAATAATTTAATAATAAGAACCAACAACAAATCACATTTTGAGATATAGAACAATAAGCTAGAGAATGACCAGAAAAGAATATCCAGGTTTGTTATGCAATCTTAGGATTGGTTGAAGAAACAGAGAAGAAAAGACTTGAGGTAGAAAGGATATGATCATATTCTTCAAGGCTTCTCAAAAAGAAGACGATGAGAATTATCCCACTTAATCCAAAGGGAAAAACAAGAAACAACAGAAATAGTTGCAAAGATACAGATGATTTAGATTTTGATGCCAAGAAAAAAACTAGACCTATGTCCATGTAGAATGAACTGGTATGTTAAGAATTCCCTCTTGCTATAAGTATTCAAGAAGAAACAAGATGGCAACTTGTATGGGAGATATTTTTATTCTTTGACTAGAAGGCCTTGAGATCCCCTTCAGCTCTGAAATCCTGGGATACTGAGTACAGAGGATACTGTCATATCTTCTCCTACACTGGCTAATATCTAACTCAGAACAAGACATGGTAGAGATACACAATTAATGCATGTTCACATGGTTCGAAATGGAATGGGGCAATTCCAAAGGGGACATTTGAAAATGAACTGGCAATATCATTTGCATAATAATTGCCTGCATTCTAATTTCAGGATTTTCTCCTTGTCATAGGAGCACACTCTGTCCCTTGGGAAACATAGAATTACAGAGCTGAAAGGTGGTCTCTGATGTGATCTAGTCCTATCATCTATAATAATATTATTAATTATAACAATATAATTATTATACATTATATTTTATTATATCACATATAATACTAATTAGGTGGTCATCAACATTACCATTATAATGTAATTACTAACATTTAATCTAATAACATTAATATTATTAATAGCTAGTGTTCGTTCAGTCCTTTACATACATTATCTCATTTGCTCCTTGCAACATCCCTGCAAGGTAGGTTCTATAATTACTCCCATTTTATAGATGAGAAAATTGAGAGAGAAAGAAATTAATTTGATCAGGGATACATAACTGTAAGTATCCAAGGTAGGATCCTGACTCATAGTCCAAGTCTTTACATCAAATTCAACTCTTCTTTACCGATAAAACAGCCCAAATAAAAAGGCATCATTCTCCTTGAAGATCTCTATGTAGCAGGAACCCACTACTTATCATTTCACTTTTAGGAAGTTGTTTCTCTATAAAGATTCTGGTGGCATAGTAAATGAAATGCTAGATCTGGAATTAGGAAGATCTAAATTCAAAATCAGCTTCAGATATTTCCTAACTATGTGACTCTTGGAGAATCACTTAACTTTGAGTTGTCTCAATTTCTTCAATTATAAAGTAGGGATAATAATAGTACCTAACATAGAGGATTGTTTTGAGGAACCAATGAAATGGCATGTGTGAAGTATTGTCCAAAACCCCCTGTGATGGGGGCACTACATGGTGAAGTGGATAGAGCACTGGCCCTGGAGCCAGGAGGAGCCAAGTTCAGATCCAGCCTCAGACACAAGTTAAAATCCAGCCTTAGACACTTAACACTTTCTAGTTGGGTGACTCTGGGCAAGTTACTTAACCCCCATTGCCTTCCAAAATAAAAAAGCAAAACTCTGTGAATGTCAGTTATTAGTTGTACCACCCCTGTGCTTTCATTGGTATAAGGAATTCTTTGAGGGATGACTCTATTGTCAGTCAGTAAGTCAATGAGCATATATATTAAATACATATTTTGCACCAGACATTGTGCTAAGTACTAGGATGCAGAAAGAGGCAAAAGGCAATCCCTACTTTAAAGGAATTCACAAGTTAATGGATTAAGCAATCAGCAAATGAAGATGAACAAACAAGCTACAGGTACAGAATAAATGGGAAATTACTAACAGAATAAAGGATATAGAATTAAGAAATTTGGGGAAGTCTCCCTATAGAAGATAGGATGTTAGTTGAGCCTTAAAGGAAGCCTGGGTAGAAATGAGGAAGGAGAGCATTCCAGGGATGGGTGCACAGCCAGTGAAAATGCCAGGAACTGAGAGATATATTGGTCATGGAGAGGATGGGAAAATGCTCTGTGTATGTGTGGGAGGGGAGGGAGGTGTGGTTAGTGGGGTGTTTATGTGTGACATGATTAGAACAATTCTTTAGGAAAATAATTAAAGTTGCTGATTGGAGGGTGAACTGGAGTGTAGAGAGGGAGATTGGCAGACCTATGAAGAGATTATTGCAATAGTCTGAGAACATAGTAATGAAGGCCTGCACCAGGCTGGTCGTACATCAAAGGAGAAAAGGGAGGTAAATTTGACTAATGTCACAAAGATAAAATCAACAAGCCTTGGTAACAGCTTGGATATGATGACTGAAAAATAGTGAAGAATCAAGCATGACACTCAGGTAGAGAGAGTGGACAACTGGCAGGATGGTAGTGCCTTAAATAGTAATAGGTAATTTAGGATGAGAAAAAGTTTTAGGAAGAAAGATAAGTGTTATGCAGTCAGTTCAAGAAATCTGAAAGGGACTCTGAGATTGGAGCTTAGCAGAGATGTTGGGCAGGAGAGGGAGATATATCAGCATATAAGTGATAATTAAATTTTTTTTTTTTAATTTTTTATTTTATTTTATAATTATAACATTTTTTGACAGTACATATGCATGGGTAATTTTTTACAACATTATCCCTTGCACTTACTTCTATTCAGATTTTTTCCCTTCCTCCCCCAACCCCCTCCCCCAGATGGCAAGCAGTCTTATATATGTTAAATATATTACAGTATAATTTAGATACAATATATGTGTGTAGAACCGAATTTTTTGTTGCACAGGAAGAATTGGATTCAGAAGGTAAAAATAACAGTTTACATTCATTTCCCAGTGTTCCTTTTCTGGATGTAGCTGGTTCTGTCCAGCATTAATCAATTGGAATTGGATTAGTTCTTCTCTATGTTGAAGAAATCCACTTCCATCAGCATACATCCTCATACAGTATCATTGTTGAAGTGTATAATGATCTTCTGGTTCTGCTCGTTTCACTCAGCATCAGTTGATGTAAGTCTCTCCAAGCCTCTCTGTATTTCTCCTGTTGGTCATTTCTTATAGAACAATAATATTCCATAACATTCATATACCATAGTTTACCCAACCATTCTCCAATTGATGGACATCCATTCATCTTCCAGCTTCTAGCCACTATGAAAAGGGCTGCCACAAACATTTTGGCACATACAGGACCCTTTCCCTTCTCTAGTAGTTCCTTGGGGTATAAGCCCAGTAGTAGTATGGCTGGGTCAAAGGGTATGCACATTTTGATAACTTTTTGGGCATAATTCCAGATTGCTCTCCAGAATGGTTGGATTCTTTCACAACTCCACCAACAATGCATCAGTGTCCCAGTTTTCCCACAGCCCCTCCAACATTCATTGTTATTTGTTCCTGTCATCTTAGCCAATCTGACAGGTGTGTAATGATACCTCAGAGTTGTCTTAATTTGCATTTCTCTGATCAATAGTGATTTGGAACACTCTTTCATATGAGTGGAAATAGTTTTAATTTCATCATCTGAAAATTGTCTGTTCATATCCTTTGACCATTTATCAATTGGAGAATGGCTTGATTTCTTATAAATTAAAGTCAATTCTCTGTATATTTTGGAGATGAGGCCTTTATCAGAACCTTTAACTGTAAAAATTTTTTCCCAATTTGTTACTTCCCTTCTAAACTTGTTTGCATTAGTTTTGTTTGTGCAGAAACTTTTTAATTTGGTGTAATCAAAATGTTCTATTTTGTGATCAATAATGGTCTCTAGTTCTCCCTTGGACACAAACTCCTTCCTCCTCCACAAGTCTGAGAGGTAAACCATCCCATGTTCCTCCAATTTATTTATGATTTCGTTCTTTATGCCTAAATCTTGGACCCATTTTGATCTTATCTTAGTATGTGGTGTTAAATGTGGGTCCATGCCTAGTTTCTGCCATACTAATTTCCAGTTTTCCCAGCAGTTTTTGTCAAATAATGAATTCTTATCCCAAAATTTGGGATCTTTGGGTTTGTCAAAGATTAGATTGCTATTTTTATTCACTATCTTGTCCTGTGAACCTAACCTATGCCACTGATCAACTAGTCTATTTCTTAGCCAATACCAAATGGTTTTGGTGACTGTTGCTTTATAATATAGCTTTAAATCAGGTACACTTAGACCACCTTCCTCTGACTTTTTTTTCATTAGTTCCCTTGCAATTCTCGACCTTTTATTCTTCCATATGAATTTTGTTGTTATTTTTTCTAGGTCATTAAAATAGTTTCTTGGGAGTCTGATTGGTATAGCACTAAATAAATAGATTAGTTTGGGGAGTATTGTCATCTTTATTATATTCGCTCGGCCTATCCAAGAACACTGAATGTCTTTCCAATTATTTAAATCTGACTTTATTTTTGTGGCAAGTGTTTTGTAATTTTGCTCATATAATTCCTGACTTTCCTTTGGTAGATATATTCCCAAATATTTGATACTATCGACTGTTATTTTGAATGGAATTTCTCTTTGTATCTCTTGCTGTTGGATTGTGTTGGTAATGTATAAAAACCCTGAGGATTTATGTGGATTTATTTTGTATCCTGCGACTTTGCTAAAATTCTGAATTATTTCTAATAGCTTTTTAGCAGAGTCTTTGGGGTTCTCTAAGTATACCATCATGTCATCTGCGAAAAGTGACAATTTGATTTCTTCATTTCCTACTCTAATTCCTTGGATCTCTTTCTCAGCTCTTATTGCCAAGGCTAGAGTTTCTAGTACTATATTGAATAGTAATGGTGATAGTGGGCAACCTTGTTTCACTCCTGATCTTACAGGGAAAGGTTCTAGTTTATCACCATTACATATGATGTTTACTGAAGGTTTTAAATATATGCTCCTTATTATTTTAAGGAATAGTCCATTTATTCCTATACTCTCAAGCGTTTTTAGTAGGAATGGATGTTGGATTTTATCAAATGCCTTTTCTGCATCTATTGAGATGATCATATGGTTTTTATTAATTTGATTATTAATATGGTCAATTATGCTAATAGTTTTCCTAATATTAAACCAGCCCTGCATTCCTGGTATAAATCCCACTTGGTCATAGTGTATTATCCTGGGGATGATTTTCTGAAGTCTATTTGCTAATATCTTATTTAAGATTTTAGCATCAATATTCATTAAGGAAATTGGTCTATAGTTTTCTTTCTCAGTTTTCGATCTACCTGGTTTAGGTATCAGTACCATGTCTGTGTCATAGAAGGAATTTGGTAGGACTCCATCAATCCCTACTTTTTCAAATAGTTTATATAGCATTGGAGTTAGTTGTTCTTTAAATGTTTGGTAGAATTCACCTGTAAATCCATCTGGTCCTGGGGACTTTTTCTTAGGAAGTTGGTTAATAGCTTGGTCTATTTCTTTTTCTGAGATGGGACTATTTAGACTACTTACTTCTTCCTCTGTTAATCTGGGCAAGCTATATTTTTGAAGGTATTCTTCCATTTCATTTAAGTTATCGAATTTATCGGCATAAAGTTGAGCAAAGTAGCTCCTAACTATTGTTCTAATTTCCTCTTCATTAGTGGTGAGTTCACCCTTTTCATTTTCAAGACTATCAATTTGCTTTTTCTCTTTCCTTTTTTTAATCAGGTTTACTAAGGGTTTGTCTATTTTGTTGGTTTTTTCATAAAACCAACTCTTAGTTTTATTAATTAATTCAATAGTTTTTTTACTTTCAATTTTATTAATCTCACCTTTTATTTTTTGAATTTCAAGTTTTGTGTTTGTCTGGGGGTTTTTAATTTGTTCCTTTTCTAGCAATTTTAGTTGTAAACCCAATTCGTTGGCCCTCTCTTTCTCTATTTTATGCAGGTAGGCCTGTAGAGATATAAAACTTCCCCTAATTACTGCTTTGGCTGTATCCCACACATTTTGGTATGATGTCTCATTATTGTCATTTTCTTGGGTGAAGTTATTAATTATGTCTATGATTTGCTGTTTTACCCAATCATTCTTTAGTATAAGATTATTTAGTTTCCAATTATTTTTTGGTCTATTTTCCCCTGGCTTTTTATTAAATGTTATTTTGATTGCATTATGGTCTGAAAAGGATGCATTTACTATTTCTGCCTTACTGCATTTGATTTTGAGGTTTTTATGCCCTAGTATATGATCAATTTTTGTATAGGTTCCATGAACTGCTGAGAAGAAAGTATATTCCTTTCTGTCTCCATTTAGCTTTCGCCAAAGATCTATCATATCAAACTTTTCTAGTATTCTATTTACCTCTTTGACTTCTTTCTTATTTATTTTGTGGTTTGATTTATCTAATTCTGAGAGTGCAAGGTTGAGATCTCCCACTATTATAGTTTTGCTATCTATTTCCTCTTGCAGCTCTCTTAATTTCTCTTTTAAGAATTTAGATGCTGCACCACTTGGTGCATACATGTTTAATATTGATACTGCTTCACTATTGATGCTTCCCTTTAGCAGGATATAATGCCCTTCCTTATCTCTTTTAATTAGATCAATTTTTGTTTTTGCTTGATCTGAGATGAGGATGGCTACTCCTGCTTTTTTGGTTTTGCCTGAAGCATAATAGATTCTGCTCCACCCTTTTACTTTTAGTTTGAATGTCTCATCCTGTTTCAGGTGTGTTTCCTGTAAACAACATATAGTAGGATTCTGACTTTTAATCCAGTCTGCTAACTGCTTCCTCTTTATGAGGCAGTTTGCCCCATTCACATTTATGCTTAGAAGGACTAATTCTATATTGCTTGCCATCCTGTTAACCCCTGCTTATGCTTTTCCCCTTTCCTTCCCTTTTACCCTCCTATCCAGTATTAAACTGGTAAACACCACTTGCTTTTCACAGCCCTCCCTTTTTAGGATCCCTCCCCCACCTTAAAGATCCTCCCCTTATTTTACCCCTTTTCCTCGAAATTACTGTATTCCCTTCCCCTTAGCTCACTCCTTCCCTTTCACTTTTCAATGAAGTAGAAGAAGTTTCACCATAAATCGAATATGTCTATTGATACACGCTATGTTCATCTCCCTCCTTTCTTTCTCTCAGATATAATAGGTTACCTTTGCCTCTTCATGAGATGTAGTACCACCACTTTACACTTTTTTATGATATAATCTCCTTTCCACCTCTAGTTTCTAAGACAAATTGTACATATGTTCTTTACATATTTTTTTGACAGAAGTATAGTTCTCAAGATTTCTTTTTACCTTTTTTAGAAGTCTCTTGAGTTCTGTATTTGAAGATCAAACCTCTTATGTAGGTCTGGTTTTTTCATCAAAAATAGATGGAATTCATTTATTTCGTTAAATGTCCATCTTCTTCCCTGGAAAACGATGCTCATTCTTGCTGGGTAAGTTATTCTTGGCTGCATACCAAGTTCCTTAGCCTTTCGGAATATCATGTTCCAGGCCCTGCGTTCTTTTAATGTGGATGCTGCTAGATCCTGTGTTATCCTTATCGTGGATCCTCCATATCTGAATTGTTTTTTTCTAGCAGCTTCCAATATCTTTTCCTTTGTCTGATGGTTCTTGAACTTGGCCACTATATTTCTTGGCGTTTTGATTTTAGGGTCCCTTTCAGTAGGTGATCGATGAATTTTCTCAATGTCTATTTTACCCTCTGTTTCCAAAACGTCTGGGCAGTTCTCTTTGATAATTTCCTCGAAAATGGTGTCCAAGCTCTTTTTTTCCTCCCATTTTTCAGGGAGTCCGATTATTCTCAAATTGTCTCTCCTGGATCTGTTTTCCAGGTCTGTTGTCTTTCTGGTAAGGTACTTGACAGTCTTTTCAATTGTTTCATTTCTCTGGTTTTGCTTGACTCCCTCTTGGTTTCTCCTTGAGTCATTCATTTCTACTTGTTCCAGTCTAATTTTCAATGATGTATTTTCTTCACTCACTTTTTTAATATCTCTTTGTAATTGTCCAATTGAGTTTTTATCCTCTATGGAATTTTTTTCCATTTTATCCATTTTATTTTTTAGAGAGCTGATTTCTTTTTCCAGCTCTCTAATCCTGTTTTCCTTGGAGTTGTTTATCTTTTCCAGCTCACTAATCCTGTTTTCCTTGGAGTTGTTTACTTTTTCCAGCTCACTAATCTTGTTTCTCAATGATTTGATTTCTTTATCCATTCTGTCTTTGAATGCATGGGATGACTTCTCCAGGCTCTCTTGCCAAGCTTCCCTTTCCTTTTCCCATTTCTCTTCCAGCTCTCTTGTGAGAGCCTTTTTGATTTCCTCTATGAGGTTCTTTTGTATTGAGGAGCAGCTTATATCCCTCCCAGGGGATACATCTGGGGACAGTCTGTTCCTAGTCTCCTCAGCATTTGAAGTCTGCTCCCTCTCCACACAGAAGCTGTCAATGGTTAGAGCCCTTTTGAATTTTTTGTTCATTTTGTCAGAGTAGGAATCAAAGAAGGAATCAAAGAAAACAAACTGACAAGAGAAACAATTGGTCTGTTTTGCGGGGGATAGGGCTGGATGGTATTAATGGGCTTCCTCTACAGACTGGGGGTAGGGCAGCAGAGAGCCACTAACAGAACAGCAATGACTGTACTGAGTCTGCGCTCTGAGGCTCTGAGAATGCACTGAGTCAGTCCAGGTGGGGGTTGGGGGTGGCCGGGCTCTGAGAGATGCTGGCTTTCTGGGGTTTTAATCTTCACCTCCGGTGTTTACACCCTCTCTGCTGCTCCTGGCTTGCTGCCAAGACGGAGCATCCACACTGGGGCAAAAGCCCTTTCACAGAAACGGCAGAGATCACACCCCTCCCCCTCTGGTCTGAGCTGTGTGAGCTGCCTGTCTTGCTCTGGCTGTCTGCCCTCAGTCTGCGCCCAGTCTGATTGACCCTCCCCCGAGCAAACACAGACCTTTTCTGGCGACTTTCAAGGATGTCTTCTCTTGGTGATAATTTGTGGATTTCTTTCTGGGTCAAGCATTAAGTCAGAGGCTTGTCATGAAGTAAGTTCTGAGAGAAAACGAGGAGCTCAAGCAGCTGTCTGCCTCCACGCCGCCATCTTGGCCGGAAGTCGATAATTAAATTTATGATAGATTGGGAGACCAAGTCAAGTAGTATAGAGGGAGAAGATAAGAATGCCTAAAATAAAACCATATGGGATACCTATCATTAAAGGATATGATCTGGAAAAGTTTCCCAGCAAAGAAAAGTGTGGGATTGAGACCAATAACATTTTTTAGTCTAAGAGAGTTATCTGGGGCACTAAGAGATTAAATGACTTTCTTAAGGTCACACTTCTTAATATGGGTCAGAGGTAGGGCTCCAACTTTCTGATTCTAAGGTCACTTATCTATCTGTTACACAAAACTATTTAGATATAACCAGTTTTTCTTCTCATATCTACACACAAAATCTCCCAATTTTAATAAGAAGGGAGAGGTGGAAAGAAAGAAGAGATAGGGGAGGAGTAATGAAGAGTAATAAATGGAGAAGGAAGAGGAGAAAGAGGAAGGAGGAGAAAAAGGAAGAAGAGGAGTTGGAGTCATGTTAGGATTCTTACAAGGTACTTATGCACTGAGTTCACATCTGTGAACTCAGTGTATAAGTACCTTGAAAGAATCCTAATAGAGCCACTTTGACAGAATGGATAAAAAGCTGGTCTCAGAATCAGGAAAACCTGGATCTAAGTGCTACCTTTGACATGTTCTCAACATATTTATCTTTATTCAAGTCAATACATTTATCTTTGTTCAAGTCACTTAACATTCCTCATTACACTGTGAGATCAGGGATTGTTTTTCATTTCTTTGTATCCCTAGAGCTTAGCACAATGCCTGACAGATAGGTCCTAATAAATGAATGTTGATATGATATATGGGCTTGACAATCTCTTAGTATTACAGGCTTCTCCAAGGCTGTAAGTTGCAAGAGAAGATACTGATCTGTATTGATGGAATTTCCTTGTTAGGGAGTTCCCTGTGATAGTGAAATTATGGATACATTCATTATCACAGCAGCATTAGTATTAATATGTAGAGCACATTCATTACAAAGTGCCTTACATATGTTATTTCATCTGAAACAGCAGCACATGGTTAGTTGTTAGCCTTCATTGTCAAGGAGGACCAAAATGACATGACTATGTTAGAGTCGAGTTACAGAGTGTCCAACTGTGGCTGACAGGGGCCGGACACAAACAGTCTCTATGAACATTTGGGGTGGACTCTCTAACTTTGAGAATCTTGTATTTCTTCTGAACTAATTCAATTCTGCTTTGCTCATAGAGCACAGGACCTTCTTTGATGAGGGTACACCATGATGGGCCGTCCTGTGCCAGTTTCTTCCATGTCACATCATCAATTCTAAAGTTCTTAAGAGAGATCTTGAGAGTGTTCTTATGTCAATTTTTGTTACTACCTTGTAAGCACTTGTGACCTTTAAATAAATAAACTTCTTTGCCTTTGTTTAAAGAGAAGTCATTCAGAGTCTTTTATCACTCATGGCCACAAGTAGGGGTTAGAATCTTGGTCCCAAATTACCTGATAAAAGGTATAATTTTCTCTGAGGGAAAAATCTCTAGAGTAAGATGTAGTTGCACTCTTATGCTCCAAACTAATTCTTATGAGAAGTGGTATTTCTTTTGATCTTTAATATATGAATTTTTTTTCCTCCTCTAAACTAAGATGCAATGAAATTCACTGGTCCTTTTCCATAGCCAATGACAAGTTGTTGTACATTTCCCCGATGCCTATGTCCAGGTAATCTTAATCTATTAATAGAAGTTTCCCCTGTGAAACTCTGGGTTCTGAGCAAAAAAAAAAACACACCCCAGAAGAAAAGGTCTTTAAATACTGATTAAGACTCATCTAATGAGTTCATTTATCCAGGGCCATAGATCACTGTCTAGATTTGCCTTCTCCATTTAGGGAAAGAATCACTAATGATTTGTATTCTTCTATATGTAGTTGCTGGTTCTTTCCATATTTTACTGGAAGAATCCTGAAGTTCAAGACTAAAGGTAACATAATATAGATTTTGAACTCAAATGTTACTGCCATCATGATGCTAGACCACTATGGACAAGTCATTTAAATTTGTGAAGAGTCTAATTCCCCCCTTTATAAGATTTCCTAATTTATACTACTAAAAGCAATGACTGAGTTTTATGAGACATAAATTTAAGTTTAATGTAAGGGGGAAATAACCATTTTCATAATTAGAATTTTCCAAAATTGGATTAGACTATTACAAGAGGCAGTGACTTCCCTCTCATCGGATGACTTCAAAGAAGTGGTTAGCCATTTCTTGAATATATTACAGTGAAGATGTGATGTCCACTCAATGTGAATTAGGCTAGATACATCTGAGATCCATTCAGCTTTGAGATTCTGTGAATATTTATACCACCTACTCACAGTGGGAGTTGAAAGAAAAGTGTTTTGTGTATCATCTTTCACTTTGAAAATGTGATAAATCCATATTATTGTTCTTAAACTCTGCTAATGTTTAAGAAGGAGGACCTTGATTTAGGTTCTATTCTATGCAGGCCAATTGTCTTTCCCATAAGGTAACAGTCTCAGTCTCTTATCAAGCTGGCCAGGACCATTCAATGGGACATATGCTAGAAAGAAGTAGCCCTGGGGGATTCATAGAATGTCAGAATTAGAAGGAATCACCTAGCCAGAAGTTCTTATTCTGGAGTTCAGGAACATAGATTATATAATACATAGATGCGTAGAAATAGAGGTAAAGATGGGTAGATAGATATGGATGGATAACTACATAGACAGGTAGGTAGATAGATTGATAGACAGCTAGGTGATACATAGATAAATATGAGTAGATGGATAGGTTTATTTCAATATAATGGTTACCTTTGTAATCCTATGTATTTTATTTTATGCATTTAAAACATTCTTCAGAAAAATTGTCTATAAGCTTTACAAAACTACGAAAATGTTACAAGACAGTTAAAAAAAAGGTTGAGAATCCCTGATGTTGCAACCTCTTCACTTTAGAGATAAGAAAACAGACCCAGAGAGTGAAAAAGATGTGGTCCAAGTCACATAGGTACTTCATGAATTTCCAGTTGTGAGCACTGAGACTTTTAAAGTAAAAATACTACCTGAAGTTAGTTGTTCAAGGTTTGTAAAACCAATTCTAACCCACACCTCTCTGGACTGAGAGGAAAAAACGTAGGGAGGGTACAATTGGAAAAGGTCTGGCCTTAGTGGTGTTCAGATCCCTAGTCTGTCAGTGTGTGATCTTGGGAAAGCTGAATTCTTTCTTCTTCCTCACCCATGAAGCAGGGATAGGAAGAGCAAGTAACAGAATGATTTGAGATTCCTTCCAGCTTTAAAACTGTGATACCATGATTTTACAGTAGGAAAAAGGCACTAATCAAAACTTCAATCCATCATAGATGCCATCCAATCTCAGGAGACCATTTTGTTTCTTCCAGGGTTCAATTTCTATGTTTCCCAATGCTCCAAGTACATTCAGAGCTTTAATAGTCAATTCAGTGAACATTCATGAAGTGTCTAATAATAATTATTCACATTTATATAGTACTTCAGAGTTTGCAAAGCACCTTACATGTCACAATAGCAATAACAATAACAGCAGCTAGATGACACAGTGCTGGACTGTAGACTGCTGAACTTGGATTCAGAAAGATGCAATTTCAAATCTAGCCTTAGACCCTCATTATCTATGTGATCCTGGATAAGTCATTTAGTCTGTGTTTGCTTCAGTTTTCTCATCTGTAAAATTGGAAAAAGAATAGCACCTACTACCCAGAAGTATTATGAGGACAATGTTTTGCAAAACTTCAAATGCTTCATCGAACCTACTTCTTGTTGTTATTGTTGTTTTGTGGGGTAATCTTATTGTTCTCATTTTACAGATGGAAAAACAGTCTAAGAAAAGTTATATGATCTATACAGGCTCACATTGTAATTATTTAAGACAGGATTTTTCCCCAAATCTACCTTATTCTAAGTTAGTACCACTAAGCTGGGTCTAATAAAAGTCTAAAGCAAGTTTAAAACTCAGATCTTTTTTGATTCCAAGTCCACACAATGTCTCTATCAACCATGTACATCTTACTCTGAGTAAAGACCCTTCCTAAAGGCTGATGATATAAAGAGAGATTTGTTATAGCTTTTGCTCTCATTTCTGACAGCAGAATGGTAGAGCAGGGGAAATGAGAAGGCATATACATAGATCACTGATACCAAGGACAGTGAGAACCTTATTAAAAGGAGAAGACTATACAAAGCAATCTGAGAAATATAAAGAAGGAAAAATGACTTTCAGCTGTGGAGGACATGGCAGGTTCCACAGAGAAACTGTCAGCTGAGCTGGGCCTTGAAGAAAATAGCAGACTTCTTTTAAAGTATAATTACCATTGGGACTCTCATACTTAGAAGAAGCTAGATGATGTATTGTTTAAAAGAACTGAACCTCTAGTCAGGAAGGCTCGAGTTAAATCTAGCCTTACCAACACTTATGAGCTGTGTGAACCTGGATAAGTCATTTAATCTCTCACAGAATCAGTTTCTTTATCTGTGAAATGGGGCATAATAATAGTACCCAGGGTTATTGTGAGATTCAAATGAGATGATATTTGTAAAGTGCTTTGCAAATTTAAAGCACTATATAAATGATGATGACTATTCTTAATTACTTCAAAGAGTTTTGATTAAGTGGATCTACCCTTCTACTTGGAAGACTGCAGCTTCTCTGTGACATAGATGGTCTTTAAGAAATTCTGGAGCCAATTAAGTCATTATTTTGTGTTGGCTTGAGGATGAGGGAATACTGGTGAAGGGTGGCTAATCTTTAGACTACAAATATGTTTGGGACAAAAAGACCTACCCAAATTGACTACTCAGAGATCACTCATAGAAAGCAGAATTATTTATTAGAATCTCAAGAAGCAGACTCCATCCTGGTCTGCGAGCCAAATTCACAGCAGGAGAGAGCCATAGCCTTGAAAAGCTTACAGCTTTTATACATTTCAGACAAAGAACTTCCAAAATCCCACCCTATATGTTGTGATTGGTCACATTAGTCTACTGTTCCCCTAGTTGGTCAGTGGAATGTAGTAGACAAAATGATACACAGCTTCTTCAGCCACATTGGACAATGGGATGTAGTCCAGGCTTTATCTAAAATCATGTGACTCTGGAGAAGCCAAAACTGAGTCCTATACGATTGGTTTGCTTTAGGACCTGTAAATTCTTCACCCTTTTCCCACACAGATATACAATTTTGCATAATGGATAAACAGGAATCCTTCCCAGCTTAGTAAGACCTATCAGACCCTGGGATCACTAGAATAATCCTTGGATCCTCCCTGTGTTTAGTCAGTCTATTCAATTAAATTCAATTCAAAAATTTGCTAAGCACCTACTATACGAGGTGTTGGAAAAGTAAAGAGAATAATGAAAGAGTCCCTCAAGAAGCTTCTTTTCTTTTGGAAGATGACATGGATAAAGCATTAGATTTGATGTCAGGAAGAACTAGTCCAGTTTCTGGCTTTATTATTCTGGCAAGTCACTTTATATCTTTATGCCTCAATTTCTTCATTTATTAAGCGAAGGGGTTGGACTCAATATATCCTAAAATTTTGTTCAGCTTCAAACCTAAGGCTTATGACTATAGATTCATGCACCATACTTGTAAGTAGGAACAAAAAAGAGACAAATTAATTTCTGGAGTGAGAGGTGAACCTGTTAACAATAGAACTGGGCTTCCAGAGGGCACCACAGAAATGTGGGGGAAATGTAGGTCTAACCTAAGAAGATATGGTGCAGAAAAATAGTGATCAGTGAATGGAGCTTCATTCTAAAGAATCCATGACTCAGAATTACACAGTCTTTGAGAGAAGCCATGAGACAATATGTTGACCTCTCCTTCATCCAATGTGCTAAGAGTTTTTTTTTTTTTTTTGAGTTCTCTTGATATTATGAGGATACCAGAGAAGCAAACAGGCAATATTACATTGGTTATCTTGCTTTCCCAACATGTGACTGACCTACTTTTTTCTCCCTTATGATACAGCTCTCTGCAGACAATTTTTTATGCCACATTTCCCCATTTATATCATCTTACTCTTGTTCATGACCATTTTATGCTTTACTTTTGTCCTTTGGGTAACCTTCAAATTCACTTCTTCTTTAAAAAATGTAGTCTTTCATTGCTCACAGGAAAATCACTGGAAAGAATTTTGTGTTTTAAAAAAAGTTGGTCTTTTTCTTTTTAAGTGAGAAGTTGGGATTCATTAAAAACATAGTGTAATTTTTCAAAAACACTTCAGTCTACTCTCCTCCTTATCAACTCTGGGTCCATCCTTGGTCCTTTTATAGTCTCTATCTAAAATGTACTGATACATAGTATAATGTCTGCTATATAGCATGTCTTTAACAAATGTTTATTGACTGAATGACAGCTCTTAAGGTACATATGCACATAGACATATATCCACAGATTTCAACCTAAGGGGAAACAAAAGGAGATTAGTTCAATTTTCTTGTTTTGTAAATGAGGCAGTTGAGGACTAGAGAGAGGTTTAAATATTCCCTTAAGGTCATGCAGAAAAGCAGTAGTAGAATTAGAGTTTGAACTACATTCAGTGCCATTTCTAGTACCTTCTCTTAAAATGTAAAAAACAAGAAATTTTACTATTTAGTGATTTCTAGTTATCTGAAAGGAATGTAGAGTCCCAGAAATCAATTGCCTTTTCTTTTACAAAAAAAGAGACTTATTAAAATTGCTATTTGGGTTTTCAAATGGCTAACACTTTCCCCTATTTTCTCCCTCCTCATTCTTGAGAGTTATCCCTTTAAAAAATTAATAATAGCTTTTTATTTTGAAAATACATGCAAAGATAGTTTTCAACACCCTTGCAAAACCTTGTATTCCAAATTTTTCTCCCTTCCTTCCTCTCACCCCACATGTTTATAAATTAAACATGTGCAATTCTTCTAAACATATTTCCACATTTATCATTGCACAAGAAAAATCAGATCAAAAGGGAAAAAACTGAGAAAGAAAAAAGGCAAGTAACCAACAACAAAAAAGATGAAAATGCTATGTTGTGATTCATATTCGTAGTCATCTTTCTGGATGTAGATGGCTCTCTCCAACACAAGCCTATTGAGCCATCCTTTTTAAACAGAGATTTTAAAAGATATAAAAAATAAGTAGAAGAGAAAAAACAAGAAAACCAAGCAACATATTGACTCTGTATGCAGTATTCAACACTGATAAATAAACCTTCTTCATCTTCATAGCATTTTCGGGTGAGGGATAGCTTCTTATAACTTTTCTTTGAGGTCAAGATTATATATGTATATTTTCAGAATATTAATCTTTGTTTTATGATGTTTCTTTCCATTTATTTGATGCAGTCATAGTACATATGATTTTCCTAGTTTTCTTTATTTCAATCTGTATCAGTTCACGTAAGTTTTCTATGCCCCTCTGTATTCATCATGTTCATTATTCCTTAAAGTACACTAAAATTTCATGACATTTACTTCCCACAATTATCTAATTGATAAAGAATTTTTCTGTTAGAAAAAAAGTGGTACCATAAATATGTTGGTATATATGGACACTTTATAACGATTTCCTTTGTGTAGCAATGGAATTTCTGAGTCAAAAGGAATGGACACTTTAGGCAATTTTTTTTCCTAATTCCAATTTACTTTTCACAATGGTTGCACTAATCCACAATTCCACCAACAATGTATTAGTGTATTTGTCTTTCTCCACTTTCCTATGCATTATTATCATATTTTGTTATCTTTACACATTTGCTAAGGATGATAGGAAACATTAATGTTGCTTTAATTTGCATTTTTGACAACTAGTTGATGAATTGGGTGTTACACTATGAGTCAGAAAATTCTAAGTTAAAATTCTCCTTGTACAATTACTAGTTTTGTGACCTTGGATACAGCACTTACTTTCTAGTCTCAATTTCCTATCTGCAAAATGGGAAATAATAGCATCCAGTTTACATAGTTGTTGAGGCACAAATGAAATAATCACAGCTACTTTGCAAACTTTAAAGTGCTACATAAATGTTAACTATTATTACAATTTCCAGCTGTCTTTTGAGAACTGTTTTTTCCCCATCTCCTTTGACTATTTATATATTGAGCAATGGCTTCTGACATTATACAGTTTTCTTAATTGGATGGTAAACCCTTCTCAGAACATTTTATATAAAGATTTTCCCCCCTATCCTATGCTTCCTTTTTTGTCTTTGATGCATTATTTTTATGTGAAAGCTTTGGAATTATCTTGAATCAACATTGTCTATTTTATCTTTTGTAATTAATTGTATCTCTTTTTAGTTAAGAATTCATGTATGACTTAGTAGTCTATGATTTACTTCTCTTTTAATTTTTTTATTATGATCCTTAATATATTCAGGCCATGTATCAATTCAATTCAACAAATATTTATTAAGTGCCTACTATGAGTCAATCATTGAGCTAGTTGCATGGCATACAAATAAGTAAAAGAAAGTAATTCTACCCTCAAGTAGCTTATGATATAATAGAGAAGACAGTACACAAAAGAAAGATGAGATGTGAAGGAGACCAGGGATGCTAGCACCAGGGCAGGATGATCTAGAGAGTCTAAACTAAGCATAGAAGCTGACAGAAAATGGAGAAGTATTTAGAAAATTCTGAATTGGGCCCTCTGTAAAGGAGGAGATTATTCCACACCTCTAATCAAAGGCGACAAACATTTGAAAAAATTGAAAGTTTTTGAAGGAAAGAAAAAAACTGAGTCAATCTGCCTAATGGCGATCAGTTTATATTTGGTAAGCAATGGTGTTTTCTTGGAGTTAGAGCCAAGAAGAGGTGCAAGTAGAAAATTATTGGATTTATTGCATAATAAAGTATAATATGCTGATTTGGGCCTAATTTCTTCCAGGTAGCTTTCCAGTTTTCTCTGCAGCTCTTCTCAAATAGGGAGTTATTTCCTAGATAATTTATATATATATTTTTTTAGTTTTTGGAAAGCTGGACTATTGAATTAGTGATTCTCTCTTCTCCAGTGCCTTCCATTGATCTGTTTTATTATTTTTAGCAGTATCAAATAGTTTTGATGTCTACTGCTTTATTATATGGTTTGGGAATATTCCCCTTCACTACACAATGGTCTTATTATTTTCCCTCCTTCTTCCAAGAGCCCTTTCCCCAATCTAATTTTTTTTAAAAAAGCTCTGCTGCTACTCATGATGAGCAAACATGGGTTGAAGGAGCTCACTGTGAAACAAAAACATTCTATACACATGAAAACAGGCCCATTAGCATTCCTGTTATCCTCATCCCACCATCAGCCAGATTGAACTAACATCTGTCAGCAGCATTGATACAGCCTTTAGCTGGCTACATATGCTAATCAGCTAATTCACTTGATGGTGTATAGACACAATTTTAGGGTTGTTAATTCAAATTTGGTGAAGAATTCCTCCTTTAGGGCATATAAATTCAATTTACAAAACATTTATTAAGTACCTATTCTGTGCCAGGCACTGTGCCTTGGTACCTAAACTGTGTAATAGCATGCTAGTCCTGGAGTCAAGAAAGCCTGTCTCAGATACTTACTGCTTCTATAACTTTGGACAAATCTTTTAACTTCTCACAGCCTCAGTTTCCTTATCAGAAAAATAATGATAATAATAGTACCTACTTTCCAAGGTGACTGTAAGGATCAGTGTATAGCATACAAAACCTTTTGCTAACCCTAAAGTATTATATAAATGCTAGCTATTATCAGGAACTAAGGATTCAAAGACCAAAATAGGACAGTCCCTGCCCTCACTGGATCAGAGAACCTGGAGGAGAATAAGGTGTGAAAAGACTGGAAAGGAAAAAGGTTATGAATTCCAAACAGAGATTTTGTATTTTATTCAGCACTAAGATTGAAAGACAGGTCTTCTCACTTGAAATACAGTGGATTTTGGAAAGGGAGCATAGCAAAGTACAAAAATCTCTGAAATTTTCTGTTTGTGCACCCCTAACAGTTAAAAAAAATTAAGCACATACTTGCAATATGTATATTTTTACTTATTTATAAGTGATATATGCCTGTACCACTGGAATGAAAATTTTATACATATTTTAACACGCAAAAATATGAAAAAAATCCTAACAAAAAAAGAAACATAAAAGGACTGTGATAAAAATGAAATAGTATTTAATTCTAGAGTCAAAAGGAAACCACTGGAGTTTATAGAGTAGGGAAATGACATGATCATACTTGCACTTTAGGAAAATCTCTTGGCTGCTGAGTAGAGTATATATACTGGACTTATGAAAGAGATTGTAGCAGATGTGAAGGGTCAATTAGAAGGCTATTATAATATTCTGGTGATGGACTAAGTTATGAGAATGTGAATGAAAGTGTTGGATGAAGGGACAGAGAAAAGGCAAGATCTGTTTTGTGATAAAAACAAAGATTAGGCAATTATTTGAATATATGAAATGAAAATGAAGGATATCTTTGGATAGTTGGAAGGTGATAGTGCTTTCAGTGATCATAAGGAAGCTGGAAAGAAAATTAGATTTTAAGGGAAAGATAAGATAATATTCCTGTGATCATTCTGTATGATTCACTCTGATTCACTCAAAGCAAAAAGCGGGCAAGAGTTATATTGATCTCTCCAGAATGAAGACAACTTCCTTGACTCTAATACGAGGTTAAGGGACTCCTTTCAAAGCCTGGAGGTAACCTAAAAAACTGAGGGTGAGTACAGTGGGGGCAAATGTGTGTGAGGGTGAATAGATTTGTTATTGTGAGTAGAAAGTTCGAAGTTAGCCTATTACCATCTTTATGGTCCAGTGGGAAAGGAGAATTATTGAAATCTCATAGTTAACACAGGCAATGGGGGAAAAGTGGGCAATATTGAAATCCTCTCTGATCCAATGCTTTCAGATGCCCCATTCCCACTTCAAAACTACTGGCATAGTGTCAGCTAGATGGTGAAGTAGATAGAATGCTAGATCTAGAGTAAGGAAGATCTAACTTCAAATCCAAACTCAACCACTTAACAATCTGTGTGATTCAGGGTAAACCACTTAATCTGTTTTCCTCAGTTTTCTCCATCTATAAAATGGGAATAATAAGTGAACCTAACTCTAATAGTAATTATTAAGCTAAAATAAGATATCTGAAAAGTGCAATCAAATCTTAAAGCATTATGTGAATTCTAATATTATCATTGCCTATTATCATGGAATACTAGGCTTATATTCTGGCAGATTTAAGTTTTACTTCCCATCTCAGCTATTTAGTAGTTGTGTGACAATGGGGAAATCTGAATCCAGTTCAGTGAATTTCTCTAGGTCTCAATTTCCTCATCTGCAATATGGAGACAATAATACCTACTCCACAAAGTTGTTGTGAAGCTCAAATGAGATAATGTATATAAAGTACTTAGCAAACTTTAGAGTACTATATTTATGTACTCTATTGGTTCAAAGGTCTAGAGAGAGTTTTGTGGCTAATAATAATAGCTAAAATTTATATAGCCTTTAAGGTTTGCAAATCATTTTATATACATTTATCTCACTAATCCTCAAAACAACTTTTGTTATTATATCTTATTTAGAGATGGAAAAAGTGAGTGAAGAAATTTGTCCAGAGCAACACAGTTAACAAATGTGTAAGGCAACATCTGAATCATGATTCTAACTCCATGGAGCTATCCACTACTGATATGCCTTAGAAATTTCTCTATTTCCAAATGATGTGTGAGATTCAATCATAGGAAGAATTCACAATCGCCATTTTTTTTTTGGTAAAAGTAGGTTACTTAGGAGAAGAGATTACAGACAAAATAAAGAGAGGAGTAGTAAATACAAAAGAGTTAGGGAAGCACATAGCAAGGAAAGAGTTTTAATAATTAATGTTCAAAAAACTCAAGTTTCCTAGTGGAACTTACAATTAACCAGGAGAAAGGGAATACTCCATGAGGCTGGAATATCATAAATAGCATCATAAAAAAAGATAGTTATAAGAGGGAGAAAGACACCATGAATCAAATAGAGAGAAGAGATGTCAGAAGGCATAGTGGGGAGTTTGAGAAGAGAGAAGACATTATGTGATTTGAGGGAGGGAAAAGACATAAGTCAAAGTATCATGATGGGCTGTAGGGTTCAACAAAGATGGTGTAAGCCATAAACAGATTTATAGGGAATATTTAACTTTAACTTGGATTTCTGACAGGAATAACAAAATAGGGCTGCCCATGACCTCCACTGAAGGTGGGACTTTGAAGTTAAACTGATCCCCATCAGTGCCCTTCCCTGTCTACCCCAGGCAACAATTCTATCCATATTCCAGTACTTCTCTCCCAAGCATATTCAGGACCTCATGGCTTTGGTGCTGTCTTCTTCTTACATTAGTCCATCTTCTTACCTACTGCTTCTCGGCATCCTTATTCCAGTAACAGTCTTATTTCCAAGTAGAATAAGCAGAAAAGTATTTCTACCCCTTTTTTTGTTGGGGGGGTGGGTTAAGTCAATCAGGGTTAAGTGTTCCAAGATCCAATACCTGAGGCCATATTTGAATTTAGGTCTCCCTGACTCCAGGACTGGTGCTCTATCCACTGAACCATCTAGCTGCCCCAAAGTTACTTAATTCTAAAGTCAAAAGGAAGCAGCTGGAGTTTATAGAGTAAAGGAATGACATGATCAGTCTTGTGCTTTAGGAAAATCTCTTTGGTAGCTGAGTAGAGGAAAGCACCTCAGGAGAATTCTGACCAGCTAGAATTGTAGCCAGCAAACTGGGACTACCTCCAATATTGATCCCACAATTAACATCTCAGAGTGAATACCTCAGCTCACTCCCTGCCTGAGGCTAAGGCAGCCAGGATAATTAAACTCATTGGCAAACTGTACAGCTGGTCTGACACTCAGAGTCAAATTAGCAATTTCCACCTTTTCCACAGCACTGGCTTAAGGCCCATTCTTCTCATGTTTACTCATCTCAAATGCTGTATTAAGGCAAAAAAAAAAAATTAATATCACTCACATCTGTTGATTAACTTTCTTTTTTCCCTGTTTGCCAAATCTACTGGCCAGTGTATGGTTTGTTTGCTCGCTCTACTGTTGGTGTTAACCTTCAAATTAACCTCATTAAAAATTAAATGAAATTGGGACAGGAAGAAGAACTGGAAACTCAATTAGCAGCATGGTACAACTCCCAGACTTGGCCATGTGTAAGACCCAAGTCTCATTGCATCTTAAATGCGGGTCTCCAGGTTGGCAATGTTCACAACCTCAGCAAAAATTGTTGTAGCTACCAGAAGATACTAAAACTTACATGTGGAGAAGTCATATCAGATGGCAAGTGGAGAGGTCTGGTCATTAATAATAATAATAATAACAGATATTTGCTAATAATAAATCATAATTTCATCCCCACATTTAGTTCTGAAAGCGAATATGGGGTTATGACCATAATTAAAGAATCTGAGATCTACACTCACTCCCTCATGTTACACATGCAAAGTCCCATAAAGTTTACACAATCTAAAAGATCTAGAAGAAGGGACCTCAGAGGCCATCTATTACAACTCTCTTATTTTTACAGATAAAGAAATGAGACAGAGGATGATTACGTATTTTCTCCAAGGGCACACAGGCAGAGAGTGGGAAAATCAGGATTTGATCCCAAGGCTTCTTATGCCATATCAAATGTCCCTTTAACTATATGAAAGCATCACTCAGTAATCTATCATCCAACATCTGTTTTGGGGTTTGTTTACTTACATGGTGATATGTCACCTTCCAAAGATGATCACATATTTTGGGATTCTTATATACCAGCTATACCTTGATTACATAGAAAATCTCTTATTGGGGTTGCTATTCCATTTCTCTGTCTCCAGAGAGAAGGAGGGGAGTGATGGGACTTTGAATAAAATGATTTTTCTGATTCCCCAGTGGTACCATATTGCAATTAGGTGGTACAGTGGGTAGAGTGCTGAGCCTGGTCTCAGGCAGTTACTAGCTATGCTATCCCGAACAAGCCACTTAGCCATGTTTGCCTCAGTTTTGTGATCTGAAAATGAGCTGGGGAAGAAAATCCAAATGGGGCCACAAAGAATCATCCATAAATGAACCAAACAAACATCAATGACTCCAAGGTATCAATCACTGGATTGGCAAAATTGGCAAAAGAAGGCAGATATCACATCAAAGCTAGTCTCTAACCACTTTGGCATCATACTGGCCAGTATGATGCCAAAGGGCAAAGGAAGGAACCATAAGGGCCTGGAAAATTTTGAGAAACTTCACTCTCACAGGGACAGAATGAAAACTAAGAAGACTTTCTGAGGACTTTCTGAGACAGCTAAGGCTTGAAGTGACAGAAGATTGCAAGTAGCTTATTCACATTCTTTGGCCATTTATTGATTGAAAAATGTCTCTTATTTTTAAAATTTGAATGCATTTCTTGTATATCTTGGAAAAGAAAAGAAAATGTATTTTTTGGGGAAAAAAGAAAGAATTCGCTTCAAAAAGCAGAGATTAGAAGGAAAAGATAAATTCTAGGCTGTAGAGAATTATTAAGCTCTTTTAGTTAAGACCCCATTTGGAGTTTACTTGGCAAAGATACAGGAATGGTTTGCCATTTCCTTCTTGAACTCATTTTACAGATGAGGGTTAAGTAATTTGTTCAGGTATAGGTAGTAAGTGTCTAAGGCTAGATTTGAACTCAAGCTTTCCTGACTTCAGGCCAGAGGACTATCCACTCTATCATCTAGCTGCCTTTGTGCAAATGCATAGAGGTAGGAAACAAGAAACAGCAGGAAAAGGCTAGTCATTTAGTTTAATAATACCTTAGAAGAAGCAAAAGAAAATTATGAAATCGGTAATTACCTTTTGCTACCTGACATTTTTCCCAGGAAAGGATTATACTAGATGACCCAAGAGTCCCTAAAACGCTAAATGGCAAATCCTATGCTATGAGTCTATGACATTCTGCAAAGCAGTCTCTGTGGGCCTAGTTTCCTCAATTATAAAATAAGAGGGGACGGACTCGATGGACTCTAAGATCAAATATTTATTTTGAACTTATTATATTCAATGTTCAAGAACTGTACTAGTGATGAGATTGGGGTAGCAACTCAAAATGACCATGTGACATATTCATAATGGCCATTCTCTTTGCCAAAAGGTAATTTTATTTAGGGGAAGCGCTTACAGACAAAATAAGAGATAAAACTGGTAAAGATATAATAAAGTTGAGAGAACATATAGTTAATAATGAAAAGACAATTTCCCCTGGGAAACTCACAATCAATCAGGAAAAAGTAAATACTCCAGGAGCTGGGAGTAAGCCATTGATTGGCAGGTTAGATTCACAGAGGAGTTTAGCCGATTAACCAGAATTAGCTATGATAAGGAAGACACCATTAGAGGGAAGACACTATGAGGGAGAGGGAAAGAATGCCTCTAAATGGGCTTAGTCCTGGAAAAAACCTTAGCAAAGATCTTCATCATGAACATATCTTTTATTGGGCAAATATAGCCTCAGGGGCTTCTTAGAGAAACCAGGGAAATAAAGGTAAAACTCAGAAGGAAGGAGCAAGGAGCCAGATGAAAGGAGCTGACAGACCAAGTCTCAGACCTTTTTAAAGATGTGCTAATCAATATTTCAAAGGTTGTTTAAAGATCCACAGAGGTTGGGGGATACACAAAAGAGGTAGTTAAAGATTTCCATCCTCACAATCACTCCATACAACATGATAGTCTGGGACTTATAGGCTTCTTCCTGACAGGAGAAAAGAATAAGTCCATATCACTACGATCTCGATAGAAAAACAAAAATCTTCCCCATTTTCTCTGGTTTCTTTTATATGTTATCTTTTTCTAATTTGAACGTAAGCTCTTTGTGGGCAGCAGCTACCATGCTTATTTGTATCTTTATCCCTAGCACTTATTTAGCACAAGGACTAGAACATAATCACAATAAACAATAGTATTTTATGGTTGTTCATTTCATCTAGCTACCTCTTGATATTATCTAGCTCTCTATTGAAAGTTACCTAAATTTTATAAGCTATTTGAGATCTTCTACCTTTGACCAAGTTACTTAATCTTCCTGGGAGATAGTTTCCATGTGTATAAAATTAGGAGAGTGGATTCAATGATGTCTTGAGCCCCTCCTAGTTCTAAATACTATGATTTCTGTTGTTTGTAAGAAGTAGGATTCAAAGTTCTTACATCACTCATTAGCATAAATAAATCAGACATAAAGATTCCCTTCCTTCTTGTTCTTGTCTACTATTTCACTGGGTAAGAGATCTTGGAGGATCCTTTAAAAACAGCATTCCTGAAACCCTTAGCACAATGACTGCTAAGCAATAGTAATTGTGTGCTTTGCAACTAATCATTTAGCCAATCTGTTGAAGTAGTTCAATGATATAGCTTACAATTGTTTGATCAGCTCCTGCTGATAAAACCTGGTCCCAAGCAATAAAGAAAGACACAGGAGGAGAAAAGTGAATCAGATTTGGGTGGAATGTGGACACAAGTCTTCTTTCTGGTTAGATGTATAGAGCTAGACATTGAATTTTAGGAAGGCTATCAATAATAACAAGACTTAAAACAATAATAAACTAGGTAAGGCATAGTGATATATCCTCATAAATAATTTTGTTGTTGACAGAAGAACAGAGAGAGATAGAGATATAGACAGACAAAGACAGAGAGAAACAGAAGAAGAAAGGAAGACAGAAAGAGACAGATGGAAAGAGGGGAGAGACAAAGACAGAGATAAATAGAGACAAGAACAAAGAAAGAGAGATAGAGAGACAGAGAATCAGAGACAGAGAGATGGAAATGGGAGACAGAGAGAGAGACAGAGACAGAGACTAAGACCAAGAGACAGAGACACACATACTGACAGAGTGATAGAGAAAGAAGAGACAGATAAAAAGGAGAGGGGAGGGGAGTCTTCAAAGAGAGGCTTATTGACCTCTTATTGGGATCTTATAGAGAAAATCATTCATTGTTCAGTCTGGTATAGAACAGATGACCTCTATTGTTCAGTCACTTTTAATACTCCATGACTCCTTTTGGGGTTTTCTTGATAGAAATATTGGAGTAGTTAGACATTTCTTTCTCCAGCTCATTTTACAGATGAGGAAACTGAGGCAAATATTGTTAAGTAACTTGCCCAGTGTCACACAGCTCGTAAGAGTCAGAGGCTGAATTTAAACTTGCCTTTTCCTGTCATTAGGCCTGACACTTCACTCACTGTATCAGCCAGCTGCCTCAAGATGGCTTCTATGGTCTCTCTCAAATCTAACATCTTGGGATGCTGTGATGAAGAAATACCCATTTCTGTCTATGCCAGTTAAGGCAGCACAGCATCGTATCATGGATAAAAAACTGGCTGGTGCCAATAAAACCTGGATTCGTATCTGCTTTTAACACATACTGGCACTGCCACCACAAACTGGTGATAAACCAATCAATCTGTGCTCCTAGAAACTAACACCATGAAATGCAAAGAATGAACTAACAAGTTGGTTGAAGGACTTCCTACCTGTGGGAGTTTCCTACATCTATGAAATCACAGGTCCAGTCCCTATCGCTATCCCTTTGTGTCAGGTATTAATAACTGAATTTCCAGGATATACATTTAGAGAAGGAAGTTATAGGGAGAGTATACCAGCATGTGACTTTTGGTCTGTGATTGGAGAGCATCAGCTGCCAGATGAGTAATGCTGTAATCCCTCCTAATGATAGAAGGCAGTGGGGAAGGCGCCCAGTCTGCATCTCAGATTGAATGGCAGGGGTTTGTATTGGCTCTTGGCAAAGCCACTGTGAACAGGGCAATTTATTGTGGAGCTTCAGAAAAACCAGTCCCCCTGGAACAAGAAATGTGCCTCTTCTTATCTTTCTGATGAATTAAAGCTGAAGGGAAGTGGATTTACAGAGTAAATCTGTGATTTACTGTGATATTTTCATAAGTGAAAATTACATCTATTTTACCTGGTGGAGGCGTTCATTTCCCAGCCATAAAAGCGACCCATTCGTTTTCTCTTCCAGGAGTGATGTACTTTTCCCCAGCTTGAAATGAATGGGTGAGACTGAGACTGAAAATATTGGCCATAACAGACAGAAACTGCCCCTTCCAAAACATTTTCAAGATCATAGAGTAGGCATGTAATAAAGTTATTTAATGTGACTATGAATATTAAGTTCCATCTTATGTCCTCAAAAAAGACCATTGGGTTTAAAATACCAAAACTCTCCATAGGAGATCAGGAAAACTAAAAATAATAAAAAATAATCATAACTGAAATTCAGATAGATTCGATTCAAACATTTATTAATTTTTTATACTATCTGAGAGTGGAGCCAAATGAAACTACCAATGGAAGCTATTTTTTGTTTTGTTTTGTAAGTCACTGGAAAAGAAGCCAAGAAGACCTGGATTCAAATCTCTCCCTCGTGTGTATGAGCTATGTGATACTGGACAAATCACAACCTCTCTGAGCCTTATTCATTTGTAACTTGAGAGTGTTGGCTTTGAGAACCTCTAAGGTCCCTTCCAACTCTAAATCTATTATCCTGTCTTCCTATAGTTCAAATCTTCTTAAACTGTGTGTCATGACCTTCTATGAGGTCATATAATGGAATAGAGGACTTACAAAATTATAATTATCATATTCATATTATCATATCATTATCATATGATTTGCAAACCTATTTTACATACCTATATACCCAGGATCATATAAAAATTTTTGGGTGAAAACGAGTTGTGAGTGGAAAAAGTTTAAGAAGCCTTGCTCCAAATTATTTTTGATTAGAGAATTGGAAACTAAAACAACTTAGAGATACCCTATAATACTTATTAGATTGGCCAATATGACCAAAATAAGAAAAGGAAATTATAAATGTTGGAAAGGATGTAGGAAAACTGGGACACCAATGCATTGTTGGTGGAGTTGTGAACAACCATTCTGCAGAGCAATTTGGAACTATGCCCAAAGGGCAATAAAACTGTACATATCTTTTAACCCAAGCATAGCACTACTTGGTTTGTATCACAAAGATATCAGGGAAAAGGGAAAAGAATCTACATGTGCAAAAAATATTTATTACAGCTCTTTTCATGGTGGCAAAATATCAGAAATTGAGAGGGTACCTATCAGTTGGGAAAGGGCTAAATAAACTGTGGCATTTGAATGTTAAGAAATACTATGATGCAATAAGAAATGATAAAAAGGCAAAATTCAGAAACACTGGAAAGATTCACATGAAGTGAGCAGAGCCAGGCAAACACTGAAAGCAGAATCGGTAACATTGTGTGAGGATCAATTGTGATTGGATTCTAGAGAACCATGAGATGTTTCACAGCATATTCACTATTGCCGTTGGCTTGAGCCTTCATTGGTTGTGTTAACTTACTGTTGTGACTTCTGTCAGCAACTTCTCAGCAAGGTGGTGATCCAAAACAAGTAATAAAGGACTCAAAAAGGAAATACTATCCTAATACCATGAAGAATTGATGTAATCTCATTGCATATTGAAGCATGTTTTTTTCACTTACCTTACTTTTTCTGTTTCTTTTTTTCTTTTGATCTGTTTCTTCTTTCACAACTGTGACTCATACAGAAATATGTTTTACATGACATAGCACATGTATAAACTATTTCAAACTAGCTACCATCTTTTGAAGAGGGGAGGGAAGGAAGGGAGAGACAAAATTTGGAACACACAATCTTGTGAAAATTAATGCTAAAAAAATTCTTGACATGTAACTGGAGAAAAATTAAAAAATAATATTCCTAAAAATAGATAGATAAGAGAGAAAATGGAAAGTAAAAAAAGCATTTATCAAGCTCCTGTCTTATACCAGACACTGTGCTAAGCACTTTTATGAATATTATCTCATTTTATCCTCACAACAATTCCAGGAGGGAGTTTCTATTACTATGCTCAATTTACAATCGGGGAAACTAAGGAAGACAGAAATGAAGTGACTTGAGCAGAATCACACAGCTACTAATGTCTAAGGTGAAATTTGAACTTTCTGACTCTAGGCTTTGTGCTCTGTCCTCTATATTACCTATTGCTGGCTCAATTCAACTCAATAAGGTTTCACAAAATTCCTAATATATGGTGTGAGCAACCTATAGAATTGTATTTCCATATAGGGACAAAGATTTAGAGAAAGGTCATACCAACTGACAGAGATAGTTGTACAAAACAAGATACTGAGCTGTTGAACTGATAAACTGATAAAAATCACTCCAAAACAAAAAGTAGATGAAAGATAACTGCAAATGTTGAATGCACATGCTCAATTAATAATATTAACCTCTCCTCCCCAAAGGAGGAGTTTTATGCCTTTTTTAAAAACATTGATTATATGATGAAAAAAAGAACCTATAAAAGAGGAACACACAATGGGAGGAGCAGGAAGTTTTAATTTTGTCATTCCCAGCCAATTAGGGGGACAAGGGAAGGACCTTGTGCTTCATGATAGGAAATAAAAGGCTTATTTCTGTCTATAAGTACGAATCTGCCTAAGGACTGCCCCTGGGTGGATCACCTGTTTCTGTCAAGACTCATAAATAAATCAATTTACTTCATATATTTATATGTCCTTTTTAGCTTTATAGCATATTTCTAATATGTGGTAATATATAATAAACTGTTAGCCACTCATGTGTTCTACTGGAGAATGTGGCAACTCCTGATAAATAAAAACAAAACATATACATACTGCATGTGTGTATATATACACATGTCAGTGTATATACATATAAATATCCATATGTGTGTGTGTGTGTCAGTGTGTGTAATAATTTGGAGGGAAGATATGAACAATAAGGAATAGTTAAAGCAAACATTGAAAGATGGGAAATCACAAGATCATGGGGCTAAAGCTAAAAGGAACTTTGGAGTTCATCAGGTTGAATAATATTAATAATAGCCAATCTTTATATGGCACTTTGGGATTTGTAAAGCACTTTTACATATATTATCTAATTTGAATCTCTTCATTTTATAGAGGAGGAAACTGAGGTTCAGAGAGGCTTGCTCGGGATCACATAGCTAGTCAGTCCACTAACAAGCATTTTATTGACTTATCTGACTGACATAGCTTATGTCTGAAATGAAGTTTAAACTTGAATCTTCCTGAATCCTAAGTTCAGTACTCTATCTATTCCACTGGGCCTTCTCTCACATGAGAAGGGATGGGAGAACTCAGAGAATGAGCAAAGTGGTCAATTGTTGTCCCTCTCCTAGATTTTTTAGTTTTTTTTTTTTTTGTTCTTTTTTTGTTGTTTTATTTTATTGTTGTTTGGTTTTTAGTTTTATATAAAAGACCATTTAACATCCACTAACTAATGGAAACTAGTGAGAATTCAGAGTATAGCCTGTTTAAACCAGCTTACACACGAAAACCCTAAATTAATAAACGATTAGCTCTTGGCACAAAATGCCAAATTACTTCCTAATGAGAAACAATTTGTTTTAGTGTTTTTGTAATTAGCGAATTAAAAAAAATTTACTAAGTGGTTGTTTTTCAACCAAGGGTTTAAATTCTGGGTGTTTTTTTTTCGCCCAATGTTATTGGAATGACGAATTCTGAAATAATGCTCACATAGTTCCAAATTGCTATTCCAAAAACATAGATTTGACCTTACTCATGCTCTATTCTAAAATATTCAGTGTTTCCCTTTTATGGGTAGAATTAAATACAAAACCTTTAGAGTAGCATTTAAAGCCTGCATACTATGACCTCCATTTATCTTTCTAATCTTATTTCACATTATCATACTCTTTCCATTCCAGACAAAGATGATCTACATATACCCATTTCTGCTCCTTTTTACACCACATTCAGAATACATTTCTGCTCTATCTCCATTTCTTAGACTAATTTCCTTCAAATATAGCTCAACTGTCAGCTTTTCTCATAGGCCTTTTCTGGCCCCACCCCATTGCTAGGATTCTCTCCCCCTTGAAATTTCTTTGTTGTTTCCTTCATTAAATTATGAGCTCCCATGTATCACAGAGTTTAGCACAGTGTCTGGCACATAGTAGGTACTCAACAAATGTTTATTAATTGATGGTAGCACTTCCAAATGTGGTAAATATACATTAGAACCATTTTTCCTTAGGATTCTAGGGAACGATGAGATATTTCACAATATGCTCACTACTTCCATTGACTCAAGGTCCTATTGGCTATGCTCACTCACTATTAGGTTCTAATGACTACTATGGTTCCATTTAGTCTTTTAATATCAATTAGATTTTACAAAGGGATAACTTTGGAAAGGAGCAAAACAAGGACAAAAGTGTAAATCCCTCCCTCCTCCCCCCCCCATAACACCTCAGGGACATATTTTCATTTTTTTTCTTCATTGGTCTCTGGGGAGAGAAGGCTCAAAACTTAACCCAGTTTCTACACATAGGTCTCACCAAGTTAATGCCCACATATGGCACCACTATAGGATAAGTCCTTCTCTTAGCAACAGGTAGGTTAGTTCCTAAAGTTGCTCCTAAAAGTCATTCTTTACTTCTCTGGGTACCAGTGCTAAACTGGCTACCAGCCCCAGATATTTAAAAGTTCTTTCTCACCTTTGAAAAATCACAAAATCCTTTCCACAGAAATGGAAAAGAACAAAAGCAGAAGTCAAGAATGGGACATGACCTCTTCTCCTACAGCATTGCCTCTTACCAGCTGCCATTGGTAAGGGAGTCCAACATGAAGAGGAGCAGAAGGAAAATTGCCAGAAATAAAGTGAAAGCCATTTCAATGGCTCCATAGTCAATCAAAGACCCTTTCCATTCACCCCACAACTAACTCACAGAATCATTTATTGAATGATTGCAAATAATCTATAGTATTTTCATGTTACTTCCATTAGACATTACCATATCTCTCTCAGAAGCAAACTTTCTAACCTTTCCACCAAAGGGAGACACCAATAGAGAGACTTATTCTAGCTCCTATTGCATATAGGCTTTGTATTTATACTTCCACATACAACTTATATTCCACCTTAAATCCTGCTCCCTAAGAAGCTTACAGCTTCTTAAGGCTTGCAATTTGTTTTTTTTCCCATATTCCTATTTTAGTGCCTTGTATATAATAGTTGCTCAACAAATGTTTAGTTGAGCACTGAGATTATCTGAAATATGGATTTCAGATTTAAATAGCATTTAATATAATTTAATTTAATAATTAATAATATTTAATATTATTAATTTAGTAATTATTTAATCATTTAAATAGCATCTGCTGTGTCAGGCACTGTGATAAGAGCCTTACAAATATTACCTCATTTCATCACCACAACCCGGGGAGACAAGTGCTATTATTATCTCCATTTGACAGTTGAAGAAATTGAGTCAGACAGGAGTTAAGTGACTTGTCCAGGATCACTAGTAAATATCTGAAGCCAAATTTAAACTCAGATCTTCTTGATGTGAAGCCCAGCATTCTATCAACTGTACTATCTTGCTGCCCCTGTTGAGCCTGGATAATAAACATAGCTATTAGGACTGGAAAACTGAGTTTACAAAAAAAGAGCCCAGGAAAAACCTTGAAGATCTGATTACCTTTATATACTGTTGTGTCATAAACTTCAGGTGCATTACCTTGATCCTTGCTAGGATAATTCCCCCTTCTTTTGAGTATTGCCCCTCACCTTGCTGCCTACTGTCCTCAGTAGAGTCTAAAGTATTTCCATGTTACTTCCATTATGTATTACCATATCTCTCTTAGAAGCAAACTTTGTAATCTTTCCACCAAAGGGAGACACCAATTATCTTATGTTGGACCTCAATCCTGTGAGGATTAAGTTATGATCCTCTCCTGGAATCATGGCTTGTACATCCTCTCATTGTCTTTGCCCCTCTTATCTGCCTTTGTGTCTCCTATAAGATTGGATGCTCAGGGTTATGTATTCTGTTTGCAAACCCTAGTTAGCTAAAACACTATCTAAGTTCTCCGCCTCAGTTTACCTGCACTGAATGCTTTGGGCAAGAGTTCCATCCAGTCAGCTAGCTTAAACTCTCCACATTAAAGATTAAAAACCAATCTCTGTTTGCCTCAGTTTCTCTAGTATCACACCCCTATGGAATTTAATTTAAAATTTATGAGTTAGTGTATCATTAAAGAGATCTCACTTTCATGTTTTATGACCACGAAGTATGGTTTTCCAATACTTCTTTGACCATGTCTAAAAAAATGTTGAAAATTATTCAATATGATCAATTAAGCCCATCAATCCACTTTTAAAAATCAGTCCAATTATATGAATTGACCACGAAATTTAGTGATTGTGGAAAAGCTACTGGTGCTAACATATACCAGTTCCTTAATGAAAAATTTGTCTTCTCTTTAATAAAACTGAATATATTTTCTGAAACTTTGTGCGTATTTCAATATTTTTATAGTATATGATATTGTTGTTCAGTATGAACAGTTTCTCAATCAAAACAAATTATATCTTTTCAGAAAATCACAAGATCTCAAATCTAGAAGAAACTTCCAAGGTCATCTAGGTATATCCAAACTTCCAAAGGGACCCCAGTATAACATTCCAATGTAGTCAATTTGAGCCTCTGTTTCATGACCTCCAATGAAAGAGGCATCCCATTTCACTTTGGAAATGCCATCATTTTTACAGGGGTTTTTTGTTACTATTCTTGTTCTTTCCCCCCTGACATCAAGCCCAAATCTGGTACTATACAACTTCTTCTGCTCCTCCCCCAATTGTATCAGGTTCTACTTTTTGGTATTGAGTAGAACAATATAATCCCTCTTCCACATATGAATCCTTTAGATTCTTAAATCTTAATCTTTTTAAACCATAGTATCCAAAAGTAAACCTAATCCTCCTCTAGATTTCCTTGGAACCAAAAATACTAGTTACCTTATGGACAATCACCAATCATATTATAACACAATGGTTACTTTCACAATCCTGGACCCTATGTCTTGCTTACTATAACTATAAACTTTATTAATTTCCTTGGTCAGCATACCTCCTTACTGATTTTTATAAAGTCTGAAGTTCTCTAAGACCCCTAAATCCTTTTTCAGATGAACATCTATTTCGCTATGTATCCTTTGTAAGATTAATTATATGAACTTTAGTGAATTTGTATGAAGGAACTGTTTGATAAATGACAAGTATATCTGAATAAAGGATCTTCTTTTCCATGGGAAACAGAATGGGAGGAAAGTTATAATTGGTGGAAGAGATAAGGCATGGAAATGGCATTCTTTGACTGAGGGAACATGACCCGGCATCCTGGGATCATAGATTTAAAATTGAAAGGAATAAATATCTGCTCCAAACCCATAATTTTAGAAATAAATAAAATGAGTTCCACAGGAAGGTGAATGACTTGCCCAAGATAATACAGTAAATTAGAGGCGGAGACAGAATTTAGCACAAGACTGATTCCAAAGCAAAATGAATGACAATCTCTTATTGCTAAAGCCAATGGACACTTCTCAGTCTGTAACCTATTTGACCTCTCTGCAGTACTGTGCATCACCTTCTCTTCTTGGATGATTTCTTTATATTTGGACCTCATGATACTCCTCTCTTCTGGTTCTTTTTCTATTTAGCGATATCTATCTCCACTCTTCAGTCTTCTTTGATGGATTATCATCAATGTCAAGTCTACTAAATGTGGATTTTTTCCTCTCTTACATTTTGCCTCCCCAATAGAACATCTTGAGAACATTTTTCTCTTTGTGTATCCCGGGCTTACCATAATGTCTAGTATATAATAGGTATTTAACAAATGCTTATTGTTTGATCATTCTTTCCATCCCATTGCCATACTATAGGACCTTCCAATCAAGGTCACACAGATAGTAAATATTAAGGACAGGATTCAAATCTGGATCTTACTGACTCTAACTTCAGTGCTTTACTCATTATCCAGATTGCTTCTCCTGTTGAAAAATTATTTAACCCATCTTAGATGTTAAAAGCTGTAGGAAAGCATCCAAATTCTATCTAATTACTCAGACATTCCTACACAGGACACGAAACAGACATCATCCTTTGCTGTCCACCCACCCCCTATTCTTTATCTTGGCCATTGTCATGTGTCAAGCTAAACTTAATGAAGGGAAGGATAAAAATCCTTAATTTCAGCTTGATGGTTTGTCGAGTGATCTCTAAGAAAGAAAGCATAGGACCATGGGAAAGAGTTGGAAGACCTAAGTTTAAAACCTGCCCCTACCCACTTCACCTCTCTTGGTCTCAGTTTCTTTATTTGTAAAATGAAAGAGTTGTTCTAATTAGGTATTGAATTTGAAGTCCGTTTAAACTCTACCTTTGTGATCCCCCAAGTCTTTCTAATTCTGATTGGGTTTTATCTGAGGATGAAAGCTTTCAAATGTATTTATTTCCAAGCCATGAAACATTCACTAAAAAGAGATTTTAGCAAGTGTGTAATTGGGTAATTTGACAACTTGTAAGCCTAAGTCCAGGATACCTTGAATTATATTTCTCAGAAGGATAATCATTCTCCCTGTATAATTAATTTGATGTCCTTTGGATTACTGATAATAATTCTCTAATTTATCCTTCTCTCTAATGTTAAAGTTTGTTCTCTTAGGGAATATTCTCAGAGTCTGGGGTCAAGTAATAAAAGGAGCCTCTTCCTCCTCCCTGAGCAGGACACAGTGGCTGTTCCACTTAAGTAGAGTCTGAACAAGAAAGTTAGTCCAATCTCATTATCAGCAATGTCCTTTAAGACACAAACTTTTTTAAGCAACGTTAGGAAAAAATAGCGGGATGAACTCTGGATTTCCCCAAATCATTGGTTATTAATAATCACTTCTCTCATTATGAAGGGGAACTCACCAGTTCCTGGGCACCTCATTCCACTTTAGGACAGTAGTAACCATTAGTGTTCATTTCCTGATCATTTTTCCAGCTGATCTCTTTCCAGTTTTCCTGCCAAAACTCCTGATTCTGCCCTCTAGGTCCAAATAAAAGCAGTCTGATCTCTCATCCATATTATGAATGTTTTGCTTTTTGAATATAGTTATAATGTCTTCATTGAATTTTTTCATCTCTAAGGTAAACATCCCCAGTTCCTTTAACTGATACTATATGTTGAAGAAGGCATTCCTCTGTAGACAGAGGATGACCAAGATCTCTTTGGGTCCCAACATTATGGGATTCTGGGAAAACACAAGCAAGATAGACCTAAGGGAGAGAAAGAGTTCCTAGAATGGAGAAAGTGAATATCCAGGTTCCTGCATTATAGACACATTACAAAGGTACAAGAAGTTGGAGAGATGAGCTAGGAAAAAAAGGGATTTACCAGAGAACCTTTGGGTTTTTTTCTTCCCTATTTTTTATACTAATAGCTATATCATAAAAGAATATAATGACTGCCCCCACAGTAAAATTCTTCAACATTTGCAGCCTGGAGACATAATACTATTCAAAGGGATTTTTTTTTATCTAAGTGATTGTTTTTTCCCCCTAAACCTGTCAGTTCCAAACTATGGGCAAGGAAGTATTTAAACTCCTCAGCGTATTCGATGCAAATCAGTTTCCCTGACAATTTGAAAATGGAAATGTAGCATGTCAGACGTTACAAATTTGCAGTGAAATACAGTGGAGTAATAAGACAACATATGGAGGAGCTGTGGAATGATTAAAAGTAGGCCTCTGGTAGGCACATTATTGGAGATGGGAGAGCTTGCGTCCTCACCATAAATCTTCCATTTCCATTAAGAATACGTGTATGTATAGTCAATTAATTTTGCCACCTAATGGGAGTGTGTATGCTTTGTAACATGGAGCCACCTACAAAATCCTGGTTTGCAAAGCATAACCAAGCATGTTTCAGAGGTGATAGAACAGGTGTTAAGTCTCACCTTAGACTCCTGGCTGTGAGATAAAATGCCAGAAGCCAGCCATGAATGTCAGGAGAGGAAATTGTGCCTGACTTCGGGAAAACTCTACAGTGTGAAAAGCCACATGCAGAGGAACAAACATATCAGCCCAGGGACAACCACATAGCAAAATCAATACATTGGAAAGAGCGTTAACTCTGTTGTCAAATCCCAACTCTGCTGCTTATTCACCTATCTGACCCTGAATGGCCATGTAACTTCCCTTGCCCCAGATGCCTCATTTTTTTAAATGAAGGTCTTGAACCAGAAGGCTTCTGAGTGTCCCTCTACTTTGGATCTGCCCAATAATAAAGGATTCATAGTTGGGCAGATTTAAAAACTGAGTGCTCAGGGAAAAAAAGAGAAAAATATTCTCCACCAATACCCCATTAGTATTATTTTGACTACTTTTGAAAAAAAATCTGTAATCCCATGCTGGAATGAACACAGTACGTACATAGTAAATATTTCCTAGATTGTTGAATTCTATTGAAATTAGCAGAGTGGGCAGAGTACTAGACTTGAAGTCAAAAACTTCTAAGTTAAATCCCTACCTCAGAAACTTACTAGTCATGGTATCCTGGGCAAAACATTAACTCTCTCTCAGCCTCAGTTTTCTCATCTGTAAAATGGAAATTATAGAAGCTATCTTACAGGGTTGTTTCAAGTATCAGATAGATAACAGAGGTAAAGTGTTTTTCTAACTTTAAAGGATTATATAAATACTAATTGTTATTTGTTTGTTATTTAACAGTCAATCACTAAGCATATATTGAGAATCTACTAAATGTCAGGCTTGGTACTGAACTATGGGGATACAAAGGAAGGGAAAAGACAGTCACTTTCATGAAGATGACAGTAGTTAGATAGCATTATAGTAGCTAGAGAATGAAGACTGGAGTCAAGAAGTCTTATCTTTGTGAGTTCAAATCTGACCTTGGATACTTACTAGCTCTGTGATCCTGAGCAAGTCACTTAACTCCATTTCCTCATGTATAAAATGAGCTAGAGAAGGAAAGGGGCAAACTGTTCCTATATCTCTTCTTCCAAGAAAACAACAAATGAGATCATGAAAAGTTGGACACAACTGAAAAAAATGGTTGAACAACAGCAACAAAGCACTTTACATTTATTGTCTCCTTAAAGGAATTAGCATGGAGCAATGGAAGTGCTCAACCTGTAATCATCCAGATTCCAGTTCAAATTACCCACCTGCCTTCTATTTACACTATGTCTCAATTTGAATCAATTATTTGCCCTCTCTGAGTCCTAGTCTCCTCACCTGTTAGGTAAGAAAGCTGAACTAGATAACCTCTGGGGTCCTTTCCAATTTTAATTCTATGAGTTTACAAACTAATTTCCTACAACTAGCAGACCATATGTCTCTTTCTCTTTTTTACAAACTGATATTTGATAAGAATTTGATAAGAATTGATATTGATAAGAATAATCTATAAATATTTTGAAAGCATCCATTCCTAATGTGTGAGCAAAATAATGCAGCTTTAAATCATTAGTATTCTGTGGCAAATATTTCCCAGTCAATCAATTAATTAATTATTAAGCACCTACTATGTGTCAGATATTGAGCTAAGTGTTGGAGATACAGAACAAGGTTTTAAAAATGGTCCCAACCTTCAAGGATCTCACCTTTTAACAATAACAGTCATACACCTAACCAAAAAGCATTGAAAGGACAAGATTCTACTGTTTATGCTGGTTGACAATAAAATTTGTTTTGTTATTCAGCCATTTTCAGTCATGTATAATACTCCATCACTCCATTTGGAGTTTCTTGGCAAAGATAGTAGAGTGGTTTTCCATTTCCATATCTAAATCTTTTTAAAAGATAAAGCAAATTACTTATCCAGGATTACAGAGCTAGTAAGTATCTAAAAACATATTTGGAATCTTGTAGATAAATCAGCCTGAATTCAAGCCCAGTGCTCTATCCATTGTACCACTTAACTGCCTTGAAAAGTATTTCACAAATCTTAAAATTCTATATAAATGCTAGCTGTCATGATTATTGCCTTTTTCAATAATACAGCTATGCAGTTTTAATAAGAATTTATAATTTCCTCCTCTTTCAGATATATGAGAAGGATATTGACATTCTCAATAACTTTAAAAGAAAAAATAAAAATGAAATCAGATATAAAACCATAAATTTTAAACTATATAAATTTTAACTATGTATTCTACCTTTGATTTTAAAAAATCTTGACTTTTGGCCTTGATGTCTCCTTTTTATTTTTTTCTGTTTTGTTCATGCTTTTCTTATCACTATTTTTATGTAGTTCTCATCAATGTGCATATTTTTGCTCTGATTTTGCCTATTTCATTCTGTCATTTTCCATGTCTTTCCATATTTCTTTGAATTCCTCCCATTTTTCATTTCTAATGGTGCAATAATATTCCATTACGTTGATATAGTACAATTTATTCAGCCATTTTCCCATCGTTGGATATTTAGGTTGCTTCTATCTTTTGGTAAGGAAGGGAATGCTTTAGAATAGCTTCTCTGCCTGTCCTTCTATAATTTGCCAAGGTCATAGAATCCCTGAGTCCAAAGCATTCTCCTCTAATCCCTGACTGAACAACAATCTTTTCAAAGGGCTTTCTCATCAAGCGAACAACCAGCCTTGGTTTGGAAACCATTAGTAATGGGCACTCACTATCTCCCTAGGCAAACCATTCTGTTTTTCAACAACTGAAATTGTTAGGAAGTTGTTGGGATTTTTCCTTACTTGGAACACAAACCTGCCATTTGCCATCTTCCAAATTTTCCTCCTTGTTTATTTTACCCTCTGAGACTACAATCCTCCTTGATCAGAGTCCTCCAGATACTTGAAAAATAATCAAGTGTGCTGTTGAAATGGACTTTGAATCCCAAACAGCAGAAATATTGTGGATCCATTCTTGTTACTTTTTTAAGGCTGAGCTTCATCAGGTTTTTGTTTTGTTTTGTTTTGTTTTCCCCCCTTAATTACTTAGCTTGGCTCCCTATTAAACTTGAATGAGGCTGAAATGGGCTATGCTCTATTATCCAATACTCGCTTTATTGAGCAGACCATAATTGCTCAGTCTATAAGACACCACACTCCTAATGTTTGCTAGTTAATTAACAAATAAGAATCTCATAGCCAAGTAGACCAGACTCTCACTGCTTCTCGCCAGTAGAGTATATTTTTCTTCTCCGGAGTGGTCAGAATAGGGAATAATAAAAATAATAACACACCTCCATACCAGTTTAAACTTGGCAAAACATCTTTTTTAGCCTTGTCACATAGGGACAACAAGCATTATTATACACACTTTTTACAGATGATGAAATTGTGTCAGAGAGATGTTACTTGCTCAAGATGACACCAAAACTGAGAATCAGAGGCAAAAGTCAAGCCCAGATATTATATTTCTTAGTCCACTTTTTAATCTATTAACTTGGGGAGACTTGCTATTAAGGAATCAAGGCCTTGGAGCAAAATCCTGCTTCCATGGAGAAGACAAAGAAAGAAACCTCCAGCCCTGAGTCATTATGTTCCTTAGAGCACCCCACAACTCAGCTGTATTTCTGATATGATAAGGAACCAAAAATCCATTATTTAAAGGTCAGAGCAAGATTAGAAGAAAAAGACGAGGCAGGAAGCAGCAAAGAAACCTGTTTTATCTACCTAATTAGAAATGTGTTCAATTATTTCAGTCATGTCTGATTCTTCATGACCCCATTTGGGTTTTTTGGGGTAGAGATACTGGAGTGGTATGCCATTTTTTTCCTCTAGCTCATTTTCCAGATGAGGTAACTGAGGCAAATAGGTTAAGTGACTTGCTCAGGGTCACACAGTAAGTTCCTGAGAGTGGATTTTAACTCATGTCTTTCTAAGTTCCTGACTCCAGGCCCTAAGCTCCATCCACTGCATTACCAATTACAGTATGTCTGATAGCAGCATTGTACAAAGAGGAGAAAAAACAAAATAGAAAAGAAAAACAATAAATGTTAATTAAATCCTACCACATCTAGCATGACAGAGGAAAATGGTCCATAGGAATTGTCATATAAAGAATTATATAGATATCAGAACTATGTTTAGCAAGTCGGTATGGAACCAGACTTTGAACTGGTTTCAAATCTTGTAACTCATGCTTCCTACCTGTGTGATCCTGGGAAGACCATTTTCCCTTTCTGACTTCCAGTCTCCTCATCTGTAAAATGAGGAATATATCCACTGTAGCATCTGTTTCTTGGAATGCAAGCTGTTAGGTATGTTAGATATCATTATGGCTGTTATTTTTACCTTTTTAACTGAGGAATACATTAGACTACTGAAGCAATAATAACATTCACAATAATATGCTAACTTTTATGAAACACCTAGTAAACACTAGGTATTGTGCTGAGCACTTTTTATAAATATGATCTCATTTGATCCTCATCACAACCCTGGGATGTAGGTACTATTAGTATCCCTATTTCACAGGTAAGAAAACTGAGGTAAATAGAGGTTAAGTGACTTGCCAGAGTTATATAGCTAGTGTTCAGGTCACATTTTAACTCAAGTCTTTCTGACTCCATGTTCTATCTACTACTGATTTCATTTATCTATTCATTCATTCAACAAACATTTTCTAAACATCCACTGTCTGCCAAGCACTATGCTGGATCCTGGCAGCTATGTGGTACAGTGGGTAGAGCACCAAGTCTGGAGTCAGTAAAACATAAGTTCAAATTTAGCCTTAGACACTTCCTCACTGGGTGACCCTAGACACACCGGATCACCCTATCTGCCTCACTTTCTCCTCTGTAAAATGTGCTGGAAAAGGAATGGCAAACCACTTCAGTATATTTTGCTAAGAAAACTTCATCTGGAGTCTTTTAGAGTCAAAGACTGAAAACAACTGATCGATCAAACTGTATTAAGTCTAGGTGCAGATAGAATGTTTAGAAAAGACCTACCTTATAGTGTCTAGTAGAAAATCAGCACCTCAGTGAAATAAGAGGAGAATTCAAGGCATAGAACTAGGGATTTTAGAGGCTAACAGGTATAATTTCTCATTTGACAGGGAAAAAAAAAAAACTAAGGTTCAGAGGATAAGTGATTTGGTCAAGTTCAAACGCACTGTTAATGGCCCAGCTAAGAATTAAATCCAGGACCTCTTCCTGCAGAGTCTGAGCTCTTTCTATAGAAGTGGGCTGAGTTATTTCCTCCAATGTATAAATGAGGAAATTAGACAGAAAGAAAAATTGGGTGATTTCTTCTGATTGCACAGCCCAGCCCAGACCAGTCCAACCAGTTAGAGAGGAAACCTAGGTCTTGGGACATACAGCGAATCATTTTTCCAAAAGAAAGTGGAACAGAAGATAGAGAGCTACACTCAGAGTTTGAAATCTGGCCTCATATCAGATGACCCTACCCAAGTCACTTTGCCTTTATTTGCAGTAGTTTCCTCATCTGTAAAATGGGGCTAATAATAGTACCTGCCTCCAAGGATTGTTGTGAGGATCAGACGAGAAAATATTAATAAAGCAAGCTTTAAAGCCTTATATACTCCATGCTAGGTATTATTATTATTATTATTATTATTATTATTATTATTATTATTATTATTGCTGTCAGCATGTGCAAGCTTTAAAACCTTATATAATCTACACTAGATATTATTATTATTACCATCATCATTTTAATTGCTATTGTTAGTATTAGCATTATTATTGCCTTAGCAGTTTACCAAAAGGCACTTTTTAATGAATTTATAGAAAGAATTACTCTTTTCTGCTTTCTCTTGCCTCAACCTAACAACTAAATTGACGAGTTAATAGATAGTCATCCATTGCTATTTATAGGCTTTGTTCGGGCAGATCTATCTCTCTTAAACAGTCCATTTTCATTTCACCTCAGCTCCTTGATGTGTGTCTATCACCAAATAAGATAGCAACAGTCACAAATTATGCCAGGTCTCTCTTTCCAGGCTAGAGTTTATCAGACTACCTAGCTCCAAGTTCAATCTAACAGTATACCTGTTACTGTGCTAAATATGTGGTGGGTGGGTGGGATGGGAGAGGTGGAGGGGCATTGGGAAGTGGCAAGAATGGACATGTTTGCCCCATGGAGCTCATAATCTAAGGGCAATTAGGGATAGTGCAGACAGAACTAGCACTTATATAGAGAGCACTTTACCATTTGCAAAACATCTGACTAGTGTCATTTCATCAATAAAAGCCTGGGTGGTAAATGTTCTAAGTGTCTTTACTCTACAGATGAAACAACCGAGGCAGGCAGATGTTAAATGAACCACTCGGGGTCACAGAGTCAGTAAGTGACTGAGGCAGGATTCCTGAATCCAAGGCAGTATTCAATGTGTCACAGTGACCCGTCTCTTTGGTCATACATTTATGGTATGTTAGCTGGGAGAGATTTTAGACAGTCATTCAGCAAGTATGTATGTATTTATTTTTTTTTATTTTAATAGTTTTTATTTACCAGATATATGCATGAGTAATTTTACAACATTGACAATTATCAAACCTTTTGTTCTAATTTTCCCCTTCTTCCCCTAGATGGCAGGTTGACCAATACATGTTAAATATGTTAGAGTATAAACTAAATATAATATATGTATACATGACCAAACTAGTCAGCAAGTAGGTATTAAGCATTCACTTTTAATGTGGTATTATGTTAATTCTTAGGGACAGAGAACAAAAGTGAAGCAGTCCCTACCTCAAAATGCTTATAGTTTAAGTATATAAGGTACATTTACATAAATATATATATATAAAATGTGGGTTTGTGTGCATGTATGTATATGCATATATGATAATATATACTTGTTATGTGTGTATATTATATGTGCACATACATATATCACACATACATGACATATATACAAATATGTTTTCATATAGGGTATGCACATATAAATGTATCCCATACATATATCTGGCATAGTGCCTTTTATACTGTTAGACTGAATTTGAAGGTAGGCACATTGATAACAAGTTTTTCTGATAAAAATCTCATTTTCAAGATAAATAAGGAATTTATTTAAATTTATAAGAACATCTCTTTTCCCCAACAGATAAAAAATGGTCAAAGTATATTTCACATTTCCAACTGTCTTTCAAACTCCTCAAATGGGATGTCCTTTAGATATCTTCAATTCAATATGTCCAAAGTGGAATTTATTATCTCTCCCTGCAAAACTGTGTCACCTTCCCCCATCCTCCAGTCTTCTGTGTTACTGTAAAGGCAGCGCCATCTTCCCAATCCCTCAGGATCGTAATCTAGGAGTCATCCTGGATCCTTCACTATCTCTCATCCCCCCATATCCAATATGATGCCAGAATCTGACATTTCACCTTCGTTGCCTCTCTCAAATATGCTCCCTTCTCTCCTCTTTTACTGACCCCACTTTGGTACAAACCCTCATCACCTTACGCCTGGATTATTGTTATGGGAACCTCTGCTTCAAGTCTGTCCACACTCCCGTCCATTGTCCATTCAGCCACTACATCAATTTTCCAACTCTGTTACCCCTCCACTCAGTAAAGTCTAGTGGCTACCTATCACCTCTAGGACCTATGCACAAAAAATATTCATAGCCTCTCTCTTAGAGGATACCCTCCTATTGGGAAATGGTTATGTGGCAATATAGTAAATAGAGTGCTGAGTCTAAAGTCAGGAAGACTCATCTTCCAAAGCTCAAATCTGGCCTCAGACACATATTAGCTGTGTGACTCTAAGCAAATCACTTCATCCTTTTTGCCTCAGTTTCCTCATGTGTAAAATGAATTAGACAAGGAAACGGCAAACCACTTCCATATCTTTGCCAAGAAAATCCCTCAAATGAAATGACTGGACAGCAATCATTAACTCAGTTATGAGAAGCAGGGATAGTAAGAGAGACAAATTAGTTTTTTAATATGTTTTTTTAATTGAAAAAGCAAAAAAAAATTAAAATATACAGGAAAAAAATCCCTAAGATGTCAAAGTTGGGAAGAGCCCTTAAAATATAATAATATCTCTGATCCTGAGACCCTGAGGAATATGTTCAATTTTTATCTCCATTTTACAGATTGAGGCACAAAAAAACTTAAGTGACTTGGAGTTAAGAGTGCTCTTAGGACAAAGAATATTAAAGCTTAATTTGGATCTCAGAGGTTATATTGTCCAACCTCCTTAATTCACAAATTCTAAGAAGACTAAGGGCTTTGCTCAAAGTTCACAGAGTGATTAAAGAGCAGACTCAAGACTTGGATACAAATCTTTAGACTTCCAGAAAAATTGTCTTTCTATTGCCCAACATTACTCATCAATTTCTCCAGCTATGATGCAGGAATAAAGCATCTCCATTTCAGGATTTGGGAGAAATAAATATGGATAGAAGCCTTAAAGTACCTTAAGCTGTTAGGAAGAAAATCCCTATATAAAATCAAGGGATTATTTACACTGCTGTTATAATAAGATTTAGAGATCCACAGATAACATCTCCCAAGAACAATTCAAATAACTGTGCACCTAGTGTAGCACGCGAGGCGCCATGACAGATGGCTTGTGGGTGAGGTGCTGAGTCCAGGGAATGCAAAAGAATTTACAGGAGTTCTTATTTTAAGAAAGCATCAAGGAGAAATTAAGCCAAGTGTTACTCAACAATGCAGATTGTTCTATTTTCTGCCTGCCTCTCCTTTGGATTTAGAGAGAAGTTTACGGTGACTCTGTCTTTATTTGACATGTATTTACAAAGTTTGAACCAAGCTGATACTCCCCTCTAACACTTAAATGGTGACTGTTGAGCCATCTTTTCCAGTGCTGCCAGAATGAGAAATAATCCCTCTTCTATGATTAATGTTGACAATATAACTCTATTTTCCTAACTTTTGACCATCCACTTCTAGTTAAAGGTCATGCCCTCACCTGGTATCATAGAAAGTCAGGCAATCTATCAACTAGCATTTATTAAGTGCCTACTATGTGCCAGGTACTGGGACAAACACTGAAATGACGAAGAAAGGCAAAAAATTTCAGCCAGCTTTTGTAGAGCAGTGAGTAAATCTCAGTTGGAATAGCATCAGAGGCAGGTGCTTTGTTATGTGAAAGTAGCACAATGCCATTAGAGACCTCTTCTTCAGTTGGACCCCAGCTAAGGAGTGATTGATTTCAATCTGAGGTAAAAGATCATTGGCTTCAGCACTGATCAATGATAGTCTGTTAAGAACACTATGGAAGTATCCAGCCCATCTCTCTAGGATCATGTCAATGATCCATTAATCAATGAGGTTCCATCAACCCTAAGTAATTGAGATGTACCATGGGTCTTTCACCCATAAATAGCCTTCAGTGCATCATAAAACCCCCATTAGATTGTAACTATCACCATAAAACTGAATTTCTTCTGTCTTGTTAATGAGCCGACAATCCTGCATCTCTCTAAGTTTTGATTGTACTTTACTTTTGATGGAATTGAATGCTATCTTCTTAGAGATGGATGAACTATCCTGCTGTTACAACCTTCCTATGGAGAACTTACACATGGCGAGAACTCACAAGGTGGTCAGAAAAGGCGATACAAGGATATTCTCAAGGTCTCCCTAAGAATTTTAGACTTAGGACAGCTAGATATCACAGAGAATGGAACACTGGTCCCGGAGTCAGGGGGACCAGAGTTCAAATCCAGCCTCAAACATTTAACACTTATTAGTTGAGTGATCCTGGGGAAGTCACTTAACCCCAACTGCCTTGCAAAAAAACCAACCAACCAACCAAAAACAAAAACAAAAAAGCTAGAACAACAACAAAAAAGAACTTTAGGCTTGATTATATGACATGAGAGATACTGACACAGAATTACCCAGCATAGCGTGCCCTCATCAGAGAAGGTGTTGTGTTCTATGAGCAAAGCAGAATTGGATTAGCTCAGAGGAAACATTAGATGTACAAAGTTAGAGATTAAACCCCACTGTTCATAGAGACTATTGTGTCTGACCTGTGGCAAAGCATTCTGAGTTTGTATTGGTCTGATCAGCCAAGTTGGACATGCTAATTTGACTCAACATAGTGATATTATTTTGGCCTTCAAGGATGAAGAATAGGAATCATAAAACAAGCTATAGATATGGTAAAATGGTTGTAGTCTCAATGGGAAGGCACTTAGTTAAAGAAATACAAGGGAAGGATTCTTAGGAAGACTTGAAGAAAACCATAATAGCTGGAAATCTGAAATTAGGAGGGAGAGCATTACAAGCATAGGACCCAGTGAAAATGACCATAGTTGAGAAAAGAATTATCTTGTTTGAAGAACAAAACAATCAGTATCACTGAATGATAGAAAACGTGTAGACTAGAGTAACACCAAAACTGGAAAGTTAGGAAGCAGCCAGGTTATAAAGTCTGCTTTATGAAGACCAACAATATTTTTTAATTTGATTCTGAAGTTGAAAAAGAACAACTGGAATTTATTGAACTGAGGTGGTGGGTGGGCAGAGAGATGTATGGTCAGAGTTACATTTTAGAAAGAATAATTTGACAGCTGAATGGAAAATGGATGGGAGTGCAGAGAGACTGGAAGCAGGAAGACTTACCAGCAGCCTTTGTAAAAGTCTAAGTCTGAGATAATGAAGACCTACACCAAAGTAGTGGCAATGTCAGGAGAGAGACTGATTCAGTCACGATTTGAACTCATATCTTTCTGATTTCAATTGCAGGATTCTAGTCATTGTGTTACCTAGCTATGTGATCCTATGAACTTTAGTGGAGGAGAAGTATTGTTGAATTATGGTAGCTAAGAGAGAGCGTAAAAGAATCACTAGAGAGCAAAGAGTATGTCTGTGTTCCTTCCTGGTCCTGAGAGTCAAAGAATGAACAGGCAGTTTTGGAGTGGGTGCCAAGAGAGGTGGTGAAAATAAATTTCAGTGAACTCTAGGAGATGGAAGAAAGGAAGGGAAGAAAAAGGAGAAAGGAGGATTCTAGATGGTAACTAGGTGGTATCATAGTACAGAGAGTGCTGAATATGAAGTTAGGAAGAGTCGTCTTCCTGAGCTCAAATCTGGCCTCAGACACTTACTAGTTATGTGATTTAGAACAAGTCACTTACCCCTATTTGCCTCAGTTTACCCATCTGTAAAATGAGCTAGAGAAAGAACTGACAAGCTGCTTCAGTGTCTCTATCAAAAAAAATCCCAAATGGGATCATGGAGAGTCAGACATGACTGAACAACAATAACAGCAAGGAGGTATCGTAGAAGGACAAAGAAAGCAAAGGATTAGTGAATTCTAGAGCTGAGCCAGATAGAGGTAAAGATGTGGAGAAGTATAGGCAGGGGAAATAGGTTTCAAAAAGAAGAATAAAACAGATGGACCTAAGGAGAGAGGGGTCAGTCCTTTCCCTCACACTGTCCAGACTATTAACAGCAAGCCCACTGCCTTGTCTTCTTCCACATATGCTTTCCCCATCGCCTCCCAAGGAGCAAAGGATCACAAACAAGCAGATAATGGTCTCTGTATCACACCAGGAGGGAGTCATGAAACCCTACTCTTATCATAACTAAGGAGAAAGCAGCACTTGGACCAGATGCCAATGCAAGGGGCAAAGGCCAGTTGTTCTGCCTTCAGTATATGCTCCCTCTCAGAGTTGTTGAAAGCAAAGCTGTTGGTGAATCTATAGAAATGGAATCCGTCATTAGAGAGCTGAAAATACTACTTGTTCAAAGAAGAAGACTGACAAAGAGGTGAACGGGGGTGATCATGAGCAATCATTGGATAAATGGATTTTATTGAAGCACAGCCATTGGATGGTCATTCTCAGAACAATGTCTACAAACTGTGCAGTGATTGCTTCTTCCTTCTAAGAAAGTGCTATAGTAAAGACTGAGATCACCTCTAAAAACCATCATTTTTCCCCATCCACTTTGGTTCAGAGAGGAAGTTCTATCCAGAAAACTCAATTTCTTTTGTTTCTGAGTGAGAGGAATATACCACAGAAAACGGAGAAATCAGACATTTTTGTCATGTATGTTTCTTGCCCTTCCCACAATTGGAAGAAGAATGACAGTGGAAAGAACATTGGTTTGAGAATCAGAGAATATAGGTTCAAATTTTCCTCTTATACATAATTACCTGTGTGATTTGGGGCAAGTCTTAACATCTTCAGATTTCAGTTTCTTTTCTTTAAAAGCAATGATGGTTGCCCATATGGTCTCTTCTACCTCAAAATTTAAAATCTGATGAAATGAACAAAATCTAGACAGAAGAGCATTTGGAATGTAGTAAGGGATCTCAGGCCTAGACCAATCCTTTCATTGCATATAGGAGGAAACAAATGGAAATGAAGGGATTTACTCACAATCAACCATGTAGTGAGAGGCAGGGCAAGGATTTGAACCCAGAGCTTCTGACTCCAAAATGAGCACTCTTCTCACATAGAATTACAGTTTTCTTACTAAGAAATGTCTTTGTGTGCATTGGTAACTGGGTAGGTAGCACCTAAGACATCAAAGCAATAATTATTTTGTTTCTGTCCTTGAATCCCCACCAGTGGGGACAATGACTGGGATGCCAGATGGTAAATTCTTTCTGAATGGAACTGAGGAAAAAACGTTGTAGTCTTTGGGTCAATGTTACAAGAAGTAAAAAAAGAAGCCCTGTACTGGGAGGGAAGCTGGGCTCCACAAGACCATCAAAGACCTATCCTAAACTGTCATTCCCTAGTGGCTGAAAGTACTTTGATAATTTTGGTGAATAATGAGATGCTAACTTTCTTTTTGGAAAGGACTTTAAATCTGATATTATATTACCATTGCTTTTTAAATTAAATAATTCTCTGGGGTTATAACTTTTATTTTTCTTGTATGCTTATCTATTTTTATTTCATGGAAGGGTATGTAGTGATGGTCCTGTATCTGTGATTTCATCACTATGGGAATTGGTTGGGATCAGGGAAGGACCCATTATACAGATTCAGGTTAGCACTTAGAGTCAAGAGAAACTTGACGAGAGTTCTTTGGGAGCACTGACCACTGGATTTGATCATGATTGTGCAACTAATAAGACATGAATCCAGATTTTATTAACTCCAACTTATTAACTGACCCTTTTTAAAAGTTATTCTTTTTAGCTTATTAACTGGCCCTCTTTTAATATCTTATGCTTATTAACTTTTTAACTGTTCCTCTTTCTAATACTCTACTATGCTTTAATTTATCTGTAGTACATTTAAATCATTTCAGGTGAATGTAAATGTAAAAATCATAAGGATATGCATAGCCATGTGTCTATACAGCAAATAGCATTCATTATGCACGTATATACACACAGCTATACATTCACACATACATTCTATTATAGAGAGTTCTAAATAAATCTTAGCCAGTTTAATTTTATAGCATCCTTTGGAAAACTCAAAACCACATAGAGAACAAGTCTGGAAATTAAAGCAAAAGGACCTTAATTCCAAACCTGGCTCTTCTCCTTGCTCACTGTGTGATCTTATTCTCTGGATTTCAATTTATTCTTTTGAAAATGGGAATGGGCTATGTTTCAACTAGATAACCTCTAAGATCTCTCCCAGCTCTCCCTTCTGATCCTTTGATCTCCCATAGCTCCTCATGTACTATATACCCCAAAAGACTTAAGACAGAGAATATATATGTGTGTAATATATATATATATATATGTAAATATATACATACATACCCATATATACATGTATATACACATACATATGTATTAGGATGGGTTGATAACTTTTCTACAATATAGTTGGTTTCCCATATAATCTTTTTTGGGGGGAGGTGGCAAGGCAATCAGGGTTGAGGGACTTGTTCAAGATCACAAAACTAGTAAGTGTCATATGTCTGAGATTGGATTTGAACTCGACTCTAGGGTAGGTGTTCTATCCACTATGGCGCCCACCTAGATACCCCTCCTGTATAATCGTATATCTTTTATGTATTTAAAAACTTGAGTCTGAGAAGAGCTGCATAGGTTTTATCAGAATACCCAAGAAGCCCAAGTATACACAAAAAAGGTAAGAATTTCTATCTTAAATCTCTAAAGACCTTTTTAAATCTCTTTACCCTTTAGTTTTGTGACTGTTCTTTCCCTTTACCATGTACACTCAAAAAAAGTGCTTTAAAAGGCAAGGCAACATAAAATTTCAGTTGTGTTATTGTACACATATGAATGTAGTTAGATATATAAACATTGATTACATATACATATAAATATTTATATTGTATCATAATTTATTATCTTATCAAGCAGGCAAAGCTCACCCTCAAAATGCTGAGGAGTTTAAGCTGAGTTGAAAGCAGAAATGTTTTATTAGGAGAAAAATCAGATACTAGTTGCCAAGGCTTCCCGTACAAGGTACAAAGGAGGCCCTAATCCAGGAGAAGCAGGAGAGATTTGTGTTTGAAAACCACAAAGGGGAGGTTTAGGGAGGGCTTGAGAAAAAGAAGGGACGATCTTTACCAGCAACAAGTGGACACAGAAGGATGATGTTTGGCAAGAACAGTGGGCTGCAAAAATGGATTGTGCCAGAGAGGAGAGGTATAACCCAGCAAGATCAGCCAGTGAATAGCAGAAAAGGCTTCTGGGAGTGGGCAAAATTTGGCTTCTTGCAGGCTCCTGATTGGCTCCTTTTAAAAGAAAAAAAGGCTTACTGGATCCAGTGCATCTGCCTGGCAAGGTAATGCATGGAAAATAGACATATTAATCTTAGGGTTACTTCTACAATATTTATCATATTATATTATATTACATTATACATTATATCCCAGCTTCTTAAAATGTTGTTCATGACCTCATATATGGTTTTATGACTAAATTTGGGGGTTTCAAAATTATGATTTATTATAAGTAAATGTTTGATTTGAATTTCTATTTTATATACTCAAGTTCATGTAACAATTTCTTAGGTAAAAGGGGGTTACAAATGGAAAAGTTTAAGAAACTCTGTCATATATCATATATTGTATCATATTTTATATTTTATTATAATATATTATTGTAGATTGTGATATTAATTGCTAATTCCCAGTAGGTAGAATGCCATCGATGCTGCATAATGGCATATCTAACCTAGGAAGGCCCTCCCAGTGTGGAGTCTTCCTTCCTTCCCCTCTTTCTGCCTCCCTCCCTAAGTTAGGCAGATTATCATCATTAAGTAGGTGGATGGCCAGAGCTGTTGGACTATCTCATTTTCTCCTCATCCACACAGATCGCTGAGCAGCCATTGGTTGTCTTTTCGCCATGGCAGGTCATTGACTTCCCTGGTTTCTATGACTCTCTGAATTCCCTCCATTTATAGGGTAACTGTTTGGCATTTTGCCTCATTCTGCAGGTTAATGGCTTCTCAGTGAAGATCTTGGCCTTGGGAGGATTGGATTGAGACTGTGCACTCCTGCATCTTTATTGAGTGGTTGCTTATAACAGTCATCATCTTCTCTAAGGTTACTTGGATCCCCACTCCATTATAAAAGACCCCTTATAATCAACTATTATTTTATGAATCTTCTTTACCCAGTCCTCTCAATGGACTGAGGCTCCCAAGAGCAAAGAGTGTGCAGCTCACTTTAGTGTTTACCCTTTTTCTAGGATCCTTTTTAAAATCAGGATTTGAGCCCTTTGTGTTCTGGACAACTAGCATATTTTAAAACACGTAAGAATAGGACTTGAGGTTTTTATATTGCCAGTGAAAGTTATACAAAGTGGTAAGGATTTTCTTGTGTTATTAGGGTCTTCAAGAGGACTCAATAGCCATTATTTGGTGTTATAGAAAGTCTACAGACAGAACTTTCCCTTTCTGCCAGTACCTCTAAAGGAGATTCCCAAAGAATAAGAGGTTAAGATGACTTGATATTCTAATCTTGGCTAACTCGTCTTTCTTATGCGATGAATAAAACTGTTTTTCCAATAAAAATATTTTGAAAAATCACAATTTTATCACTAACAGTGTCTAGATAGGCTAGAAAAAGTGATTAAAAGAAGATGTTGTCTCTAGGATACTTAGGATTTGGTTTATGTTTCTGGTATGGTTTTTATTGCTATTATATAAATATTAGCAATATGTATTTTTGTTATTAACAATTGTACATAAATCATTGATTTCCCATGATGTGTGTGTATGTTTTTAGAGGGACTCTTGAAACAATATACATATTCAAATAAAAACAAATTCCTTCATTGGCAATATACAAAAAGTATGTCTCAGGCTGCACCCTGGGTCTATCACCTCAGTCAGGAGGTAAGAAACTTTTCCTATAGTTACTTCTCTGGGATCAGGATTAATTAATTTATTGATCAAAGTTCATAAGTCCTTTAAAGTTGTCAAAAGCAATTTCTAATGCACTGTCTTATTCACACCCCTACTTTTTCACCAGAATGTTGGACTTGGTTGGAATCAGGAAGAATTTGGAATCTTGCCTCAGATACTTACTAACTATAGGACCCCTTGCCAATCATTTTACCTCTCCCAGACAGTTTTCTCATCTGTAAAATGGGAATTATAATGACACCTCTTTCCCAGTGTTATCATGAGGATCAAATGAGATAATATATTTGTGAACCCTAAAGGTCTATATAAATGCCAATTGTTATCATGTAATATTATTACATGGGCTTGGGATTTCATCTGGGTACATACTCTCATTGAGGCAAATCCTTCTAGGGTTTTATTGTCATCATGGGGCAATTAAGAATTACCTGACTTGACAGAATCAGATCTAAGACTTGAAGTGCCATCCTCCTGATTACAAGGCTAACCACTCTATTCACTACACCAAATTCCTTGTCATATAGAAATTACTTAATAAATATTGGTTGAATTGACTTTAATTGCCGTTGTATAATACTTTGAATTTCTCTCAGTTTTATTTTCATTCATTTTCCAGTCATGTCTAATTCTTCACAATCCTTTTGGGGATTTTCTTGGCAGATTTGGTTGGCCATTTCCTTCTCCAGCTTATTTTACAGATGAAGAAACTGAGACAAATATGATAAGTGCCTTACCAAGAGTCTCACAACTAATAAGTTTTTCCAGTTGATTTGAACATGAGTCTTCCTGACTCCAGACCTACTGCTCTATCCATTGCACCACTTAGCTCCTTTCAGTTCTAGTGTTGGGCAGTGAAGGCTTTGCCAGGACCCTGCATTTAAAGGACACAAAAAGCAATTTTGGGAGAATAGAAATAGAATTATGCACCTAGTTAGGAAGAAGAATTAGTTAAAATAGGAAGCTGCCAGATGGGCCACGACTTCTCATTTTTGGCTAGGTCTTCTCATTTTTGGCCACGTCCCAGGAGAGCTCTACCCACCTACTTTCTCTGCAGTTGCTGGGCACAGCTGATTTGAGGGCATGACTATAATGCTTGCTGCTTGCCCTTGGCATACTTTATGTTGCCCTAAACAGAGAAATTATTTATTAAGGCACTTATGCTTCTATAGATCTTATATTATGTAGACTCTTCCCTCAGTCTTTCCAGTGCTCTCCATGACCCAGCTCCCTCCTACCTTAACTGCCTCATGTCCCACTATTCCTTTTCAAGTATCTTTATAATCCACTTAAACTGGTCTTCTAGCTAGTCCCTGAGCCTGTACTATTCTTTATCCCTTTTCTGTGTCTGTGCTCTTTCTTTCCCATACCTGGAACTTCTTCCCTCCATCTCTAGTCAGGTTTTGTTATCCTGTAAGTCTCTAGATCTGTTTGTTGTCCTCAGACACTTTTCAAATTTCAGAAATGGTGAGCCCAAGAATGTCCTATGTGAGGATTTGGAGTAGTAGCTGCTGATTGACTGTCTCATGCAGGGAGGACGTTTATGCAGCCGCCAGGTTATGGCAAATGGGCTGAGGGGCGGAGACAGAGTGTGAGTTTTTGTTTTTACTATAGTCTGGCCCTCCAAGAGGGACAGTGAACTGGCCCCCTATTTAAAAAGTTTGAGGACCACTGCTCTAATGGATCAGAGTGCAGAGCCCTATTGATATAGTCAGCTAAACTAGAATGGAATCAACTGCTTAGCATGGGAGGACTCCTTCAAAATTCTTTGTTGCTCTGTTGTTGAAATGTGCTCCCATCTAACATATGTGCTCCATCAAGCACATAGTAGGTATTCAATACATGCTTGTTGAAAAATGCAAAACCAATATAGAAGAACACTGAACCACAAGGGCTTTGAGTTCTAGTTCCAACTCTTCCTCTTTTCTCATTTCAATTTTTTTTTCATACAGATGATATCTAACCTTCCAATTATGATTCCATATGTTTGTGTGTTGAGGTGTTGGTCAAGAAACAGAGAAGGAGAGAATTTTCAGTCATAAGCAGTAGAGCATATTATGTTAATCTGGACCACACCCAAGTACCTACAAGTAAAAAATATTAAAGAATCATAAATTTAAATATAGAAGGGACATTGGAGGTCCCTGGAGGGCATTTCCGATACCCTCATTTTACAGACGAGGAATTGAAGCCCAGAAGAAAGGAAGTGGTTGTTTCTCAAGATCATAAATATAATAAAAGAAAAAACCAAAATTTGAAACCAACTCCTCTGCATATGAATCAGCACTATTTACACTGTGTTGCTCTGATAAAACTTGAAATTATTTAAAGTTATCATGAGGAAACCTGTTATGGGGGAAGGAGCCATAAGCTTTGAATCATGTTGTTGCTGCTAACTCAACCCTTTGTCAGTTGGGCAAATCAGTCCCCCTCCCCTCATGATCCTCAGTTTCCTCTCCTGTAAAAATCAGTGACTTGGACTAGATGATATCCAAGGACCCTCCCTTCTCTTTTTTTGCAAATGAAAATCTGGACAGCAGTTAACATAGTGGGTGGTTATTCCCACTACAAATGTATTTTTTGCTTCTTAAACTTAGAATCACAGATTGTTGTGTTGAAGCTGAAAAGGACATTGCAGATAATCCAATGCAACCCCCTCATTTTACAGATAAAGAAACTGAGACCCCAGAAAGGCTGTATGTATATAGTAAGCAGAGATTTTTCTTGCTTCATGGATCACTTGGGTTAAACCTAACACCAGACGAGCCTCTTTAACTTGAGGCAGCATGTTGTAGAGTGCTACATAAATGTCATCTAGGTGACTCTGTGGATAGAGCACTGGGCCTAAATTCAAATCCAGCCTCAGATACTCACTAGCTATGTGATCTGGAGCAAGTCACTTAACCTGTTTGCCTTAAGTCACTGGCGTGGGAAATGGCAAATCATTCCAGTATCTTTGCCAAAAAAACCCTATTGATGGAGTTAGTGCTCTATCTACTGGACCATCTAACTGCTCCTATCATCATCATCATCATCATCATCATCATCATCATATTATTATTATTATTATTATTATTATACCTATTTCTGTGTGATGTTTGAGAATGCACAAACATACACACACACACACACACACACACACACACACACACACACACAGAGCTACTCATCTGAATTATGGGCAACCTGTCATACTTTGAATAATTTCCCCCAGGAAATGATCTTTGAGAGAAAACTTGGCAAAACAGTTCTGGGCTTCTTGGAGTCAGAAAAACCTAAAAATGAACCTGTCTTCAGCCATTTCCTGGGCTAGTCACCCTGGGCAAATAATTTCTCTGTGTCCTTTTCTGTAAAATAAGATTAATTACAACACCTACCTGATAGGATTGTTATGAGGATGAAATGAAGTGATGCTTACAAAATGCCTTGCAAACTTTAAAATATCACAAAAATATGAGTGGTTATTATCCTTCCATATGCAAGAAATAGGTAACTTTTCGAAAGCAGGAGCCATAATATGAATTCTCCAGTCTTTGGAGTTAGCTTAGACACTTAGCTAGCAAAGTGGATAGAACTCTGGGCCTGGAGTCAGGAAAATCTGAGTTCAAATCTAGCCTTAGGCACTTAATAGCTGTGTGACTTTGAGAAAGTCACTTAACTTCTACCTGCCTCAGTTTCCTCATCTGTAAAATGGAACTCATATTAGCTCCGCCTCCTCAAGGTTGTTATGAGGATCTTACTAGGTGATGTTTATAAACCTTAGAACACAATATAAATGCTGGCTGCTATTACTAATTGTACCTTGAGCCAGATCTTAGTATAAAACCTTCTAAAGCTTTCTTTAAGTCATTATAATTTCCTCCTAACAAAGCTAAAAGTGGAAACAATATTCTGTAGAATAGTGGCTTTGACATGCTTGGTCATTGCATCTATCCACAAATTATTGAATGTGTATTCATTATTACTTCTGGTCACCCTAATGTAGCATAAAAAGAAGGGGGAAGATTCTGGAGTGCTAATCTCAACTCTGTCATTTACTAACTGTGTGACCTTGCATAAATCATTTCACTTTTCTGGGTCTCCATTTCCTCATCTCTAAAATTACAAAGTAAGCAGATGACCTCTAAGGACCTTCCAAGCTCTAAATTCATGATATCATATGATATGATATATGATACAATGCAGTATAATACAATTACTGATATTCACATATCCCATGATATATTATTGATTTGGACTTTTCTCCCACAATTTGTTATTGTTGTTGTTTAGTCATTTTTCAATTGTGTCCAACTCTTCATGATTCCACTTGAAATTTTCTTGGCAAAGTTACTATAATGCTTCTCTAGATCATTTTACAGATGAGGAAACTGAGGCAAAGAGAGTTAAGTGACTTGCCCCGGGTCACATAGCTAATGTCTAAAGCCAGATTTGACGTTTTCTTGGCAAAAATACCAGAGGAGTTTGTAACTGTCTTCTCTAGTTCATTTACAGATGAGGAAACTGGGGCAAACAGGTTAAGTGACTTTCCTCAGCTTTTTCCTCAATTTTATCAAGTTATCAAGAGAGTACCAGTGGAATTTTTTGGCTTTGCAACTGTCATCCCTCACACTTGTCACATAACCAGCCTCTTTCCTTCTGTCATACAATCTCATTAGATATTTGAGCTCTTTTAAGGTAAAAGTGAAAAGAGAAAGGGGAAAGTCAAGGATGTTTAAGAACTGCATTTTAGAAGGCATCTTAGCCCAGTTATTGAAAGCAAAACATAGCTCACCTAAAATGCCCAAGTTTTGCCGTCTAATCACTCTCTAAGTCTTTGCTTTTCAAATTACAGAAATGTTGAGCCCAAGAATGTCCTCCTCACGCACTTGGAACAATGGTTCCTGATTGACTATCAAATGAAGCAGAGCCAAGTCCTGTTGATATTATAGGAGATATGCAGAATGAGATAGAATTACATACTTTGCAGGAAAGGACACAGAGGGAATAAAGTTCCTTTTCTACTCTTTTTTTCCAGACATTTTCATTTAAATGCAAATAACTCCAGCCATTTTTTGGAGGGAGATTGAGGTAGGGAGAGGTGAGAAGCAGGGAGGAGCAGGGAATGATAATGACAACAAATTAGAGTCATTTCATTTTCATAATAATAAGCTCCTTTTCCCTAGTAGAGGAATAACATTGAGAGTTGGTAAGGTCTTTTATGGATGTGACTGTCTCTCTTGAACCTAGAGTCAGAACTTATGACCTATCCCAGAGTCCTTTGCAACACCATCATTCCAACTGAACTTCCAACACTACTCACTGTCCTGTGGCCATAGACAGGGAGACCAAACCATCTATTTGAGACTAGATTGTCTGTTTTTAGCAGTGACTGTTGAGTCTCCTATTAGCAAATCCATCACCCCTAGAATTTTCTTTCTTAGAACCTCAAAAGGCCTCTTCCTTTATTTCCTGTTCTTTCTTTTACTTTTTTGCTTCCTGCCTTCCTTTTCCTCTTCTCTTTCTTCCTTCTTTCTTTCTTCATTCCTTCCTTCATTCATTCTTCCCTCTCTTTTTCTCCTCCTTTTTTCCCTATTTTCTTTCTTCCTTTTTGTTAAAGTTATGTTTACCTATTCTTCCTAGACCATAAATCCCTTTCTATGTATATTTGCAAATCTAGAAACCTATGTTCCTAGGAAAATGATGTGAAGAATGTCATAGTAAGTTGGGTCTCCTCTCCTCCAGCTTGTTTTTCCCCAGGGAAATGTGCATGAATAAGAAGTAAAATCTGGCATTGTTCACATTTAGGCATAGGAATCATGTTTTGACAGACTTTCAAGAAAGCCAATAATGAGCCAGAGATATTTCTTAAAACAAAGCAAAGCTAGAGCTTATAAAGATGCAACCCTGGGGCCTCACTGGCTTGAATTTTATCATGGCAGCAGTAGTGTCATACCAAGGTGGTTGATACAAAGACATGAGTCAGTTGTAGGATGGGGAAGAGAAATTCAAAGGCTCCTCTTGCCTATCCCCCATCCTAAAGATGACACCAGTTTATAACTAGATAGATCACTTGTTTTTAGAAAGGGTCACAGAAGGCAATTCTATAATTTCCTCCCATGACTCTCCAGTGTTTTATTATTCCTTAAAGCCAGTGAATGTTGTCTCCCATCTAACCACTTTGCTTCTCTTCCATTTTCTTTGGTGGCAAATGAAAATACTCAGTCATTCTCCCTCTGTAGTTGACTTCAAGGGTTCTCATTAGAGATCAATGTACATGGCAATATTATATGACGATCAATTCTGATGGACATGGCTCTTTCCAACAATGAGATGATTGAGGCCAGTTCCAATGATCTTGTGATGAAGAGAACCATCTACCCCAGAGAGAGGACTGTGGGAACTGAGTGTGGATCACACCATAGCATTGTCACTCTTTTTGTTGTTTGCTTGCATTTTGTTTTCTTACTCATTTTCTTTTCTTTTTGATCTGATTTTTCTTATGCAGCAAGAGAATTGTATAAAGATGTTTACATATATTGGATTTAACATATGTTAACATGTATAACATATATTGGAGTATTTGCCATCTAGGGGAAGGGGAGGAGAGAAGGAGGAGAAAATTTGGAACGCAAGGCTATGGAAGGGTCAATGTTGAAAAATTATCTATCCATATGTTTTGAAAATAAAAAGCTTTAATAAAAAAGAAGAAAATCATAGTATTCAGAAGGTGAGGATATTCCTATGTGAGTGATATGATGTATAGAGCATAGGATTGGGAGTCAAGATGACTTGAGTTCAGATCCTGACTCAGAAACTTAATGTTTCTGTAAAATGAAGGAGTTGAATGTGATGATCTGTAAGTTCCCTTCTAATTCTAAATCTATCATTTATCATCTAGTGGGGATAGAAATCCCCACTATAAAATAATGCTCAGAGCTTAGCCCAGTGCCTGACAGATAATAGGCACTTGCTCACTATTTAGTATTTGTTGTGACTAGAATATACCCAATAAGTTACTGAGAAGTAAAGGAAATGGGAAGAAGTTTCAAAGGGCATCTAGATGGTACAATGAATAGGGCCCCAGGCCTAGAGTCAGGAAGATTCATCTTTGTGAATCAAATCCAGTTTTAGGCACTTAATATCTGTATAATCCTGGGCAATTTGCTTAACAATGTTTGCTTCAGTTTCCTCATCTGTAAAATGAGCTAGAGAAGGAAATGGCAAATCACTCCAGTATCTTTGCCAATAAAACCCTAATTGGAGTCACAAATAGTCAGACAAGACTAAAATGATTGAACAACAACAAAAGAGAACATTATTGATTTTTAAATTATGACCTCACAGAACATAGTTTCAAATAAATGGTAGACACTTTTATTTAAATCATATGCTGTTGAGACATCAGAGATCCTTGGAGCACTCCAATGGAGACCTGCTTCCAAAAGGATATTCCTCCATTGCTTCTCAAGCCCCTTGTGTAAAAAACAGAACTCACTACTAATACTGGAATGGACTAACTCTTCATTACCACATCTTAGTCTTCTTAGCTTCCTTTATGGTTCAATTCAGGTCCCCTTTCTTGCAGGAAACCTTTCTCAATTCCCTTAATTTTCCTCAAACATTCATATATATTTTTATCTATATTCATGTTGCATCCCTCCAATAGAATGTAATCTTTTGAGAAGTGACTCTTCCCTCATCTTGTCCCTGAATTCTCAGACTGCCTTGAATCTAATAGGTATTTAATAAATAAATAAAATAAATTTTAAAAATTTATAAATAAAATATAAAATAAAATATATTATGGATTGAATCTTGCAACTAGTTCAAATCTACATTAACATATTCTCATGACATGCTAGCTAAGACACCAGACCCAAAGCCAAGAGGACCTAGAAAAACCTTGCTTCAGATGCTTAAGAACTGTGTGAACCTGGGAAAACGGTTTAACCTCTACAGGCCTCAGATTTCCCATCTGCAAAATGGAAAGAGTATGGATTCGATGGCCTTTAAGGTCTACTTCTATGATATAACCTTAAGAGTCCTACAGATAGATAGGTGGTTCAGTGGATAGAGTGCTGGACCTGGAATAGGAATCCCTGAGTTCAAATTTGGCCTCAAACACTTACCAGCTGTGTGATTCATTTAACTTTTGGTTACCATAATTCACTGGAAGAGCAAATGGAAAACCATCCCAGTATCCTTGCCAAGAAAATTCCACGGACAGTATTCATGTGCTATGCTCTCCAGGGTCACAAAGAGATGCGGCTGAATGACTAAACAAAAACAAGTCCTCCATTTTTGTAAGTGGTCCCTTTCCAGTTCTAAATCAGGATTTTAGAACTCTCTGATAATAACAGCAGCTTATGTTTGTATAAAACTTTATGGTTTATTTAGTATTCCTCTCCCAGGGGCTCTGTGAGGTGGGTTGGAGAAAAAAGTTATATCTGTTCACTGAAGGCTTATGTCTCTATTGCATAAACCATGCTGGGCAAAGGAAACAAATACTTCTCGGTGTGCTGCTGATGATAAAATTCACTTGTAAAGAGGAAAGTCGTCTGCCAGCTATCTGAAGGTCCTCAGAAAGCCTTTCAGACCTTAAGCATTAATTAAGCACTTACTATATGCTGCTCACTGAACTAAGCATAGCAACACAAAGAAAAGTAAAAATAACAGTTCCTGTCCTCAAGGATCTCACAGTCTAAGGGGGATGTACATATATAAACCCTCAGCCTCTGACATTTTAGGGTGAACCTAAATGTGTATCTTCTTTATTTCAATTTGATTTAACAGATTTATTTGGTGCCTCCTATGCTTCTGAGGTAGTTTGGTGAAGTGTATGGTGATCCTGGCTTAGATTCAGAAAGACCTAGATTTACGTTCTATTTCTTGCCACATACTGCCCGTGTGACACTGAACCAGTCTCTTCACCCACTTTCTGTACTCCAGGCAATTGCGTTATAAAAGTTATAAATGTATGGCTCTTCTTTGGTATGGGGGAATTTCTTCTTTGAAAGTCCCCAGCTTTATGAAATCACAGGTCTAATCTCATCTCTTCTGATGTGCCCTATACTAAGGACCCAAAACCAAAAATGAAATAATTCCTGCCCCCGAGGAATTTACATTCTATTGGGAGATGCAGCATGTACACATGTACACAGACCATCACAAAGAATTTTCACCAGAAACAGAGCACTTATTGAAAGACATCTTTCCTTATATTTTCTTCCTTCATGATCTCCTACAGTAAAAGCTAACAGCTCTACACAAATGATCCCCATATCTCATCTTCATGATATCCCTTGAAAGCTCTAGAACCATATTCTGGTTGGCTCATTTTGACCCTGGTCTTCCCTTATTTCTTGTTGTGTCTTTGATCTTACCTATAATTCCCTACCACTCATTTCAAGGTCCAGATTAGCAATATTTGGGGTAGTCTGAAGCTGACTATTCAGGAATGCTGGGGATTAGGGGATCTTCCCTCTTCAAGTTCTGCTCAGGAATCTCCATATTGTAGAACTATGCTTTAGCTTTCATCAAGTCCATGGTCTCCTCCCCTTAGATCCTTCCTCTCTCCCTTTATCCTCTCCTTCCAGATTCCTCCTGAAACCTAAGTTTTGAGGAAGACCCAGGAGAGCCATCCTTCTTTCCTCTCCAGGCTTTGTTCTTGACTCTCTTGACTCTACTGCTTTTTCCCTTCTTCAGGTCTTCAATTCCCCCTTTTTTCTGTTGTGTTCCCCCAAAAGAGTGCCAGACCTTACCAAACAGATATTGCTTTTTTTTTGTTTCTGGTTTTATCCTCTGGGCTTCAACCCGTTGGCACATTCTTAATGCTTAATGCGTAACAAGTGTCCTCTGAGAAAGTCACTGACTGAGCATCCTCCATTTTACCACCATTTCAATCCAAGGCAAAGTAGTCACCCCGTTTCTCAGGTTTACAAATGTTACCTGTGTTGCTTCTTCTCCCTTATCTCTTTCTCTTCTGCATACAATTTTAGCAATTCCTTTAGAAGCAATGTGGGATGGTTATCCTTGAGAAGTCAAGACTTAGAAAACGCATGATAGTATTTGAAGGACTGCCACATGGAAAAGAAATTATATTTTCTTCTTGCCCCAGAAAGCAGAACAAAACAAAATGAGGAAAAATTGAAATGATGCTGATTTAGACTTCTTGTAAGTAAAAATTTCCCAACCATTGGAGCTGCCCAGAAACAGAATGAGCTGCCTTCCAGCTTCCACCCACTGAACAGGAAAACCACCCTAGCCAAAGCCGCAAGACATCCTGAAGGAGAGATAGGAGGCAGCTTGTGCCAGGTGAGGCAAATCACTGCTATCGCCTCGCCCAAAACTTGATGGAGTGGCCCAGAATTCTGAGACCAAGAGCACCAGGAATAGAAGTCCCCTTCCACTCCCCAGGCCCAGCTTCTAGCCTGTCCTTGAAGCCATCATCCAGAAATCAAACCTCATGGAATTCTCTACAGGGTCTGCTACCCTTTTATCCTTAGAAGTCAGAGCTCTGTGTGTGTGTGTATACACCCATATATATGTGTATGTATATATACACATACACAATGTATATGTGTATATATATGCAAAGCTATACTTTTAGCTTTATGTATCTTATACACACACACACACATATATATATATGCGAAGGTCTGGTCTAGCTCCTCTTGTCAGGATAAGCAAAAGTCCTTGCCCCACGTGTGGACGCCAATTGTTGCGAGCTGTCGTCTCTAGAAGCTGCCGGATCACTCTCTGGGAAGAGATCTGCTGTGTCTTCTACTCAAATCTCTCCGACAGATTCTTCTTCCTGTAACGAACCATTGTCTCCATGTAGTTGCTGTTAACTCTTGTCCAAAGAAGTGACTTCCCTTCCTGCAGAGAGCCCCGTCAAGCCTGATGCAATTCAGAGTCTTCTCCTCTTCCTGGAGTGCTGTCCTCTTTATCCTCCCAGAGAATGGGTGTGGGATAATGCAAGGGCTTCTGGGAAGAACCACTTCAGCCAATGGGCTTGCTCCTTCTATCAAGTCAACCTGAGTTCTCACCTTGTAATTGTCCAGAAAACCTGAATTCTCACCTTGTCACTGTCCAGACAACCTCAGTTCTCACTTAGTAATCCTAACATATATATATATATATTTTTTTTTTTTGCATATGTGTACATATAGGCTAAATGTAAATATAAGCACTTCTACATATACACGGAGTCACCTGTATGTGTGCTTTTGACCTGATATTTGAGGAATAATTCTTCATTTTGTTTTATTTTAGACAAACAAATCCTGCATTGTTGCTGTGTACCCCCCCACTCTATTAGTAATGCTATCTGTTTAAATGGCATCTGCAATAATAAACCAGCTTTATGTCCTCTCCGGGTAAATGTGCCACTGAAAATACTCTAAGTTGGATTCAAACAGAATACTGTTGTGTGTGGTCCCCGTCTGCTTCTTAATCCCTCGTCACACTATCCCTTTGCAACTTAGAATGACTGTAGCTAAGAGGAACTCAACTAGATGCCCACCTCTCCATGTCTATCTATCTCACAAGGCACGGGTATTTTTGTTTTTTCTTCTTGCATGTTGTTATACTGTTCGTTTTTAATTAGAACATTAAATACTATAGTTCCCCTTTATGAAGCCAGCAGGGTTTTCTTTGCTGTGAAAATGAGTGACTCGAATTACCCTCCTCCTAATGGAGAAAGTGTAATTAACATTGTCTTGAGGCTAATTTCCATTTATGTTGCCATTCTTCATCAGCTGAACATCATTCTCTGGAAAAAGTCAATGTGTCACTTTTATTGGCCCAGACTGCACTCTAACACCAAGAAAATTAATTCAAGCTACATTAACGTACTTAACTTCAAATACAATGAAATTACCTGATGACAGAAGTTATCTCCACTCTGTCTTTTATGAAGTCATGTCATCTGCTGGGCAGCTTGAAAAATGAGATTGCTGTGAAACGCCTCTGCTGTTACCCAGTTCTAAGCTAGGAGAGAGACAGGCCACTGGACAGAAGGATAAACTGGGTACTTAGGACGAATGCCAATATTTACCCATGGACCTTTGGGAGGTGACTGGAGTCCATACAGTTGGGTGGATTGCCTTTCAAAGATTAGCTCTAAGCGTGTGCCCTTCTATCCAAAATATATCCTTGGTTCATGCTTTAAATCAGGGGTCCTCAAACTTTTTAAATAGGGGCCAGTTCACTGTCCCTCAGACTGCTGGAAGTTCGGACTAGAGTAAAGACAAAACCTCACACTCTGTCTCCGCCCCTCAGCCCATTTGCCATAATCCAGCGGGGCCGCATAAACATCCTCAGCTGGCCACATCTGGCCCTCGGACCGTAGTTCGAGAACCCCTGCTTTAAATGATGAAAGAATCAAATCAGAGAAATCAGAGACAGGAATATGCTCTGAGATTGTGTGACTCTATGCATCTGGCTAGATCATGCTCACTTCACAAGAGAAGATTGAAATCCACGTCTTGATTTTAAAATACTTCTCATTGACAGAGTCCAGGATGATTATAGAAAGTCTAACCCATAGTTAAGATACAACCCCATCAGTATCATCTCGGATGAGTGGTCCAGCCTCAGCTAGAAAAGCTCCAAATGGAGAAAACCCAACCTATCCCAAGTCAGCAGATACTTTGGGATATGAGTAGGGAATTATTTTCCTGTACCAGCCTGCAATCTGTCTCACTACAGTTTCCAAGTATCGCAATATAGTGGATAAATGGATTGAATATTGGGTTTCTAATCATAATCTGGGTTCAAATCCTTCCTCAGCGCTACTCAGATGATCTCCATATCTCATCTTCATGATATCCCTTGAAAGCTTCAGAACCATATTCTGATTGGCTCATGATGACCCCTGGTCTTCCCTTACCCTAACCCTGAATGAGTCGCTTACCCATTCTCAGCTTCTCTAAAAGGGACATAATATTATCTATCTCACAGATTCATTGTGAAGTCACAATGTGTTATATAATGCCAGTTACTATTATTTTTGTTGTTACTTTTAGAAGCATATGTAGCTGGTTTCATAGTTAAATACTAGGAGTATTCCACCTGCTTGAACTAAACAGAGTAAATCTCATTCTCTTCCACTTGACAGCCCTTGATGTAGGCGATCATGGCTACCTCCAAGTTTTCCTTTTCCTTTAGATGATCCTTATGTAAAATTAAGGATAGGCTCCTCCCCATCCTAGTCCTCTGCTTATTTCCCAATGCAACCTACATTGGGAAGTACAAGCTCCCCTTCTTTTCCCACATTGCATTTTAATGGCTTTTGTGATAATGCCAACTTCTCATGTAGAAAGTTAATTCAATGGCCATTGATTTTATACCTATTATGAAAGATGCAGCATGGTTCAATGAATAGAACATCAGCCTCTAAGTGAAGAAGACCTATGTTTAAGATCTTGTCCTTCTTATCGTGGCAAGTCACTTAAATTCTGTTCTAGGCAACTGCCTGGGATTAGAAGTTTCTGAGACTGTATTGGCTTGCATTGATAAAGGAAATTTCTCCATTTGGATCCCTTATGAATCCATGACTCAAATCCTGATCCTTATCCTCTGTGTTCTAGATGCTAGGGATACATAGACAAGACTTACCCCCTCCTTGTCCTCAAGAAGATTACATTTTATGAAAGATAACTTCAAGACAGATAAATAAATATTTACAAAAGAAATACAAATTAATTTCACTGGGGGTTTGGGGTGGGACGCCACCTTTTGTAGAGTCTTTTGTAGACAGTAGCATTTTTCAGCCTTGAATGGAGCTCAGGATCCCCAGACTCAGAAGATAAAGGACACACTCTAGGCATGGGGGATAACCTGTACAAAGGTGGAGACAGAACCTTTTGTGACATTATGTGGAAAATTTGAGGGGGACTTGAGGAAAAAAAATTTGAGGAAAAATTGAGGGGGACGGCTTAGCTGGGATATAAAGCATGGGAAAGGGAATCATGGGAAATCAATCAGGAAAGATAAGTTGGAATCAGACTGTGAAAGGCTTTAAAACAACAAATTCACAATTTTATATTTTATTCTAGAGGCAATAGGGAGTCCTTGATGCTTCTTGAGTCAATGTCAGGACATGCTTTAAAAATATCAATTTGGCAGCTGTGGGGAAGATGACTTAGAAAAGCCAGAGATTAAATAAAGAATATAGACAAGTCCCGTTGTTAGGTTAAGTAGTATTAAGAACTGAGTATGTTTCTGCTTCCTGGGCAATTATCCTGTATCTCCAAGCCAATGGCTAGGTGTTACTTTTACCCTGCTGGACAATTCAGATCACTCTGCTGCGGTGGGTTCCATGTGGTAAATTTCTTTGAAGAATTAATCCTCTTAGAAAGCACTGTTCTTCCAGCTCCTCCTAGAATCAAAGCCCACAAGGTGAATCATCCAAAGTGGGATTGCCTTATTCTGCAGGAAACAGTAACTCCTCCAGTTCAGTTGAATGCACTCCAACAAACATTCTTCAAGTACAGTGTAAATAGAGCTCTGTGGCTGCCTATGGCATCAGATGTCATTCTGGATATAGGCCTTGGTCTTCATAGAACCTAAGTGGGTGAAGGAAATAAGCATTTTATTTACCCCTGAGAATTTTCTTGCTCCCTGTTTTCTTAGAGATAGGACGTTACGAAAAAGTACATCTTGGGCCTGTATTATTTCATATTTTTATCAATGATTTGTGTTACAGGATATATGGCACCTTTATTAGATTTGCAAATGAGACAAAGCTAGGAATAATAGCACAATGATGGTCAGACAGCCAAAAATAGCACGACAGACTAGAACATTGGACTAAATCTATAGAGTAAAAATTAATAGGAATAAATGTAAAATCTTACTCTTGGATTCAAAAAAAAATAATTTCATAATCATAATATTGAGAAGGCAACATTAGTCAAAAAAGATATTTGAAAGTCTGATTCTTTTTGTTCAGCAAAACAACTGTTTGGACTTGTACACATATATTGTATTTAATTTATACTCTGACGTATTTAACATGTATTGTTCAACCTGCCATCTGGGGGGGGGGAAGGAGGGGAAAAATTAGAACAAAAGGTTTGGCAATTGTCAATGCTGTAAAATTACCCATGCATATATCTGGTAAATAAAAATTATAATTAATAAAAAATGTGTGAAAAAAATATATTTGAAGAAAAATAAAGGGAGTTTCAGGGGGCTCAAAATCAATATAAATCACTGAGCAACTAAAAAACTAACACAATCTTAGGCTCCATTAAGGACAACAGTTTCTAGGAATAGTGAGATGTTGTTCCTAGCCTAGTCAGAACACATCTAGAATATTGTTTTCAATTCTGGGCTCGTTTTAAGGAAGACATTGGTAAATTTAATAATTCCTATTATTGTAGAGGGTAACAGCATCCTCCCAATCCCTCAGGCTTACAAGCTAAAAGTCATTTTTTATTCCTCACCATCTCTCACCTCACACTGCATTCCCATATCCAAGCTGTGCTAAGACCTGTCGATTTTACCTTTGTAGCATCTCTCAAATGTACCTCTTCCTTTCTTCCAACCACTGCCATCTCTCTAATGCAGACCCTCACCACCTCATACCTAGACTATTGCAATAGTTGGTGGTGGTCTTTCTGCCCCAACAATCCATCCTCCATTAAGCCACCACAGTGCTTTTCCTAAATCACTGTTCTACTTATATTATCCTTATTCAATAAACTCCATTGGGTCTCTATTGCATCCAGAATAAATTCCAAATATTCAATTTGACATTCAAACCCTTCATAATTTAATCCCCTCCTATCATTCCAGAATTCTTACACCTTACTTCATAACACATACTCTTTGATCTAATAAGACTGGCCTCTCGGCTGTTGTATAAACAAAATTCTTTATCTCTAATCTGGGCATTTTTTCTGCTTATCTCCAATTCCCAGAAGTTAACACAGTAGATAAAACCCTGATCTTGGAATCAGAAAGATTCATCTTCATGAGTTCAAATCTATTCTCAGAGCCTTTCTAGCTGTGAGACCCTGGTCAAGTCACTTAATCCTGTTTATCTCAGTTCCTCTTCTCTTAAAAAATGAACTGGGGCAGGAAATGGTAAAGCACTCCAGTATTTGTCAACACCAAATGGGATCAAAGAGAGTCAGATGTGACTGAAAAATAATTTAACGACAACAAAATCTCCCATGCCTAAAATGCTGTTCCTCCTTTATTCTGACTACTGACTTTGATTTCCTAGGTCCTACTGGGAATAGGATTTGGAATAGAACCCAGATCCCCCAATCAATTCCAATTCTCTTCATAGTGCTTTTTTGAAAGATGCTTTTTACAGTGTGGGTTGGACAAGGTGACTCTTGACTTGTTATGAAGGCCTTCAGTCAACCAGCCTTTGTTAAACCTTCACTAACTGTACTAAATATTGGGAACAAATGAATGGCAAAAGCATATTCTGTACCCTCAAGGAGCTTATATCTTAAGGGGGAAAACAAATATGAAAATAACCAGTAACCTAGAAGATCATTATGGAGGAGACAGAAGGTAATCTTATTCGATGATTCTTCTTAAAGATAACATGGCCAGTGAGTTCTTCAACTCTAACAACCCTTTGATTCAGGGGTTAGGTGTGTGACCTGAACACCCCTTTCAAATAAGCTTTTTTTCCTTATTTCTAAAGGATACCCCTCATTTTAGAAATTTCTTCTTTTAAAACATATCCTTGTTTTTTTGGTAACCAATCAGCAACAATGTGGATGTCAAGAGCTCTGAGATATGTTACCTTTCATCTGTACAGAGGGGTCATTGTTTGGCCCAGCTGATGATTGGCTAGCAATGGGCAAAGTCTATATTCTGGATCTTTCTCAAATAGTGAGCTGTGGGGGTCACCAGAAGTTAATCACTATGGGAGAGACTTGTCAGGGAATTAATCTTGAAAAGGACACAGAGTCAGTGCCTAGGAAGATGGAGAAAAGTTTTCTTATATCAGGCTGGGTTTTGAGTTATATTGGGCAATTTTAGGATGTCTTAAGTTGATCAATCACAGGGTTTCAGAACCAGATAGGATTTCAGTTGACAATAAGTCCAAATGATACCTGAAATATTATCCTCTCAAGGAGTCTTTTAACTTTTTATTGAAAATCTGTGTGGAGGTTTTGCCTTTGAAACTACTACCTACAAAAAACACACTATTCTACTTGTGAAAGATGCTAATTGTTAATTTTCTACCACTAAGCCTGAATTTGCCTATCATTGTTTCAATCCTTTACCTCTAGAAAGCCAATAGAACATGTCTAATCACTGCCACTGGAAAGTCTTAAAAATATATACATTACCTTCTGTTTTCTTGGTCATGTTTTCCTAGTTCTTCTAAACAGTCCTCAAAGGGCCTGAGCTCAAGGCTTTTCACCATCTTAATTGTCCTACTCTGGAACTCTCTAGCTCAGGGGTTCTTAACTATTTTTTTGTCATGGACTTCTTTGGCAGTCTGATAAAGTCTTTCCCAAACATGTGATAAATAGAATGAGCATCTGAGAGCAATTTATTCTAATGGCCATGAAGAGGGCTGAAGTGAGCACTGTGAAGAAATTAGAGCTTAGTCAGGTAGAAAAAATGCCAAGGTCACTCATTGTATCGCAGACCACTGCCAATCATCATGACTTTTGTCAAGCTACTAGACTTTGATATCTCTGGAAAAGAGTGTGAGGCTGACAACTTGTGCATACTCTGACTTATTGAAATCCAATTCATATGCAAGTTAGGGCATCATACTGTGGGTCCTTGGTCCTCTTCCAAAAAAAGGACAAACCACAGCAAATCCTATGAATTGCTTCTCAGAATAAAGTTTTTAAATGCTTAAAATAAAGTGGAAAAGATTATAAGAGAAAGCCATCATATTGAAATAGAGTCATCAAAATATGTTTTTTTTTTAAACTTGCAGTCCTCCCTGAAATCTTTGCATAGATGTCCAGAGGATTCATGGACCCCAGAATAAAGGTCCTTAGCAATGCCTTTCCTTAACTGTGGAACTCCTGTTTTTTTAAACTATAAGGTTCATCTTTTCTCCACTATATCATAAAGTCTCTGAATGCTGCCTTATATTGTTCCTTCATTGTTTCAGCCTCCTCTAATTTCTTATAATCTTGTGGAGGTGACTCTACAATCTGGAAGCATTTGCCATCATAAAATAAGATCTATTGATCTTAGTAAATAGACTTAAAAACTGAACAATTTGTTCCAACTGCCATGAAGGAAGCTGAAAAAGGCATTATATATAGGCCTAAAGATATGCTCTGGGTTTGTTGCAAAATATATGTTTTCCCCCAATAGAATAGAAACATCTTAAAAGTAGAACTGTTTCATTTTGTCCAGCACTTGTTTAAAAAATATGTTGATTATTATCCGTAAATTAGCTCCCCATGCAAAAAGACACATTATCCGCAAGTAGACCAAAAGATGGCAACTTGTTTTTGGCCACAATAACTTATAATTCTATTTTCTTTGATAACAATTCAGTAAACAAGCATTTATTTACTATCTATTATGAATTCGTAATTCTCATTTGTTCATTAGATGTGAACAAAGTCTAGAGTCCCCTAGGTGATTGGAATTCTGTCTGGACTAGTGTAAAGATGTGATCATGCTCTATGAGTCTTTTAAAAACATAGATGACCAATTCAGAAAAATTCAAGCGCTTAATTAAAAAAAAAAAAAAAAAAGATAAGATAGTAGTAAATCAGTGAAAAAGAATCTGGTGGGGAGGAACAGAGACAAGCCTCAATTTCAGTCTTGGTCTTCTTCCCTACCCTTCTTTGGAGGAGGAGCTCATGAACTTCAGAAGTTTGGAGAATTTTAGATTTCTCATCTTTCCATTAGTATCCTAATTCCATCCCCATAGAAACTAATATCTACATCAGAAGCCAATAATTAGCTAGATATTGAGTCAAACCTCTAAAGACAGTTTAAAAGAGAATTTACACATTACCTAAGTTAAGAACTCCAACACTTGGGTCTCCTTCTTGTCCAGTGCTAAAAGAACACCTGAAAATGGCCACCATTGTTACAGAAAGACTTCTGAAAACTATGAGATACCTTACTGTTACATGTTCTCTCTGAGCTTTAGTCTACCTTCCCTGGGATGCAGTATGTATTTGTGGGACAGTGTCAGAGATTTTTGGAAGAATGTTTTATACTAATAATTCTTACTTTGCCACCTTAGTTTAATACTTCCTTTCACAAAAATAATTAAGTCTAATTGACTAAATTACATGCTAACGGATAACCATGGTAAGAGTCACACTCATGGGGGCTCATGAGCTGCACTAGCATATAAACAATCTCCTAAATCTTCAAGGATCCCCCCCAGATCCTAAGGGGAGATAAAGGAGCTATCCTTTGGGGATGTGACTCATTAGTGAGAGTGGGAATTAGGATAGATGCCATAGAGAACATGATTGTAACCAATCAATCATTAAGGATTTATTAAGTGTCTCCTTTCCTCTAGGCACTAGAGTGGGCAATACGTTTTTATAGTGACAAAAATGAAAGTTTCTGCTCTCAAGGAATTTGCATTCTAATGAGAGAGAAATCTGCAATCAACCAATCATTCATTCTGTCATCAGCCAGTCTTTCCAAAGACAGAAAAATGAATGTTGTTATTCAGTCGTGACACTTGTCTGACACTGAATGACTACATTTTTGGGGGGTTTGCTTGGCACTCTACCCATTGTGTCATGTAGGTGCCACAGTTGTATACACAATCTACAACACAGTACATACAAAGGTCTACAAATAAAGTGTGGTGTGGTTCAGGAGCTAGAGTCAGGAAGCCTCACTTTGCTTTCTGAGTTCAAATCTGACCTCAGAGACATATTAGCTGTTATGACTGAGCAAGTAACTTAACTCTACCTCAGTTTTCTCATTTGTAAAAGGAGCTAGAGAAGAAAATGGAAAGCCATGCCAGTATCTCTGCCAAGAAAACTCCATATGAGGTCATGAAAAGGCAGACAAAATTTAAAACAACAACAAATAAAGCTTTCTATAAAAGAAATATAAGGTGATCTGTGGGGGGTGGGGTACTAGCAGTTATAGTGATCAGCTAGGTGGTACAGTGGATAGAACATTGTTCCTGAAGTCAGGAACACTTGAGTTCAAATCCAGTGTGATTTTGTGAAACCAATCAAGTCTTAACCTCTCTCTGCCTCAGTTTCCTCATTTGTAAATTGAAGGCAGCCATAGCACCTTCCTCACATAATTGTTTTGAGGATAAAACAAAGATGATATTTATAAAGAGCATAGTAATTTTAAAGTGCTATATAAATATCTGTGATGGGGTGTGTGGGGAGTATAATGAGGAAGAGGAGGAAGAAGAAGCATAGAAAAGAAGAGGATGGAAAACCTTCAAGCAGAACCCTCCTTGGGGCAAGAGGGAATAGAGAGTGCTTTTAAAGCCCCCAGAACATTCCATACAAAATACCAGGTAGACAGGAGATGGAACGGTATATATCGGGAAATAACAAATAGGCTGATCCAGTCGGAATACAGAATATTAAAAGTGAAGGACAGGATAACACTGGAAAAAATAATCAAGAGACAGATTGCAAAGTGCTTTAAACAACAAACAGTGAAGCTTATATTTGATTCTGGAAGCAATTGGGAGCTTTCTGATGGGGGAAGTGATACAGGCCATATTTTTGGAATAACATTTTGGCAGCTTCAAGAACGGGATGGCTAGATGATACAGTGGATAGAGCACCAGCCTTGGAGTCAGGAGGATCTGAGTTCAACTATGGCTTTAGAACCTTGACCCTTCCTAGCTGTGTGACCCAGAGCAAGTCACTTAATCCCAGGTCCCCCAATTTAAAAGAAAAAAAAAAAAAAGAGTGGCAGCTAGATGACACAGTGGAAAAAGCACTGGCCTCCAATACAGGAGAACCGGAGATCAAATTCAACTTTGGACTCTTAAGTCCTTCCTAGCTGTGTGACGCTAGGCAAAAGAAAGAAGAGGCAGAGAAGGGAATAGAGCCAACTCTTTCCTCCCGCCAACCTTTGTATTCTTCTGTTTCCATGCCATAGGATCTGAAGAGGTACAAGCTCCATCTATATGTGAATTGCAATCAGAAAGGTCCTCTGACTCCTTTCTATCGACTCTCATTCAACTAAATTGTAATGGATTTGATTGTGTATAATGAGGCATGATCTATCCTGAGCCTTTCGAATAATTTGAGAACAATAAATCATTTTGGCCTTGTCAGGCTAATTCTCAGCACTCTGCATTAGGTAAACAAATTGGGTGCCATTATGTTATAAAGTTTTCAGGAAACCAAGAGGCAGGAATTGTATTATTGTATTTTCAAACAATAAGTGGTTGGTAATTATTTTAAACTATTGGTGTAAATGGGTTGTAATTCACTTGTATCTCCCCCTTGTCGAGTACTGAAAGAAGACTTGAAAAATGGCCTCAGTGGTAAGCTCGGCTGTATGCCTGGCACTGATAAATGTATCCGACTCCACGGTGACTTTATCTGGGAAACAGATTCTGATAGCTTTGCTGGGATTTAGGTCCGTGGATAATTCATTGCAAACAGTACATCTTAATACTATTGATAAAAAGCAGAAAACACAGAGGCAGCATCTTCTACAACCTCCTGGCCTATAAGCATCTCTTCTTTGGTAGATATATAGGAAGGGCTAGTAAGAGAGAGCTGGGGAAAAATTAAGACATCACTCTGAGAATGGCAGGAAACTTCCCTTGAATATTCAGGGTCCATGAATGGCCTGTAAGGACTCTGACAATGAAGTCACCATTACATGAAATGGCCCTGGGGATGATGGGCACATTTATCTGATTCAGCAGATGGTCAAAAGAAGTAGTGCAAGGACATGAATAATATGGAAATATGTTTTCCACAATTTCACAAATATAATTTATAATATATTACTTGCCTTCTCAATAGGTGAGGGAAAGGCAGGAGAAAGGGAGAAAAAGAGGGAGAAAATTTGGAATCCTCTCTCCCCACCAAAATTTTAAGTCTGTTAAAAATAAATAAAAAAGAATTAAAAAAAGAACTAATGTAAGCTTTGGAGGCATTAACAAGTATGTTGGTGAGTGATAATAATCTAGTTGTATTCTGCCCTTCTCATAACATACGAGCTCATGGATTTAGATTGAAAGATTTAGATATGACCTAGCAGCATATTAATATGCCTATCTTCCTGAAGCCCCCCAGCTTATCTTTCTAACACCTAATTTCACATTGTTCCTCTTCATATAATTTCCGGCCAAACCACCTTAGACTGGGAGTTATTTAATTTATTCTTTACCCCCTCATTTCATGAAGGAGAAAACTGAAGTCTACAGAAGGGGGAAGGGAGAAATTGCTTTCTTGAGATCCAGGGATTAGAACCCAGAATCTCTGATAATAAACTTAGAGTTCATTTCACTGTCACACTGCTTCAAGTTTGGGGAACATCATTTGGGAGGTACATTTACAAGTTGGAGGCTGTTCTGGTATGGATAACTGTGACAAGAAAGGGCGCGGATACAGTTTCCTAGGAAGAAAGATTGATAGAAGGTTACATGGGAACCTGGAGGAGGCAGGGACAAGACTTAGCAGGACAAAGTTTAGAAGAGTGAGACTTTAGAGATATTTTAGTCAAACTCTAAATCTTTATAACTTTAAAGAAACATAGGTGAAATGATTTGCCCAATAAATAAAAAATATTCTCATGGACAACAAATAAACAAAAAGCTAGGATTTGATCGGCTGACTCCCAATATAGTGATCTTTCTATTATCCCAAAGTAGAATACCTAGAAGATTGCTATATGGAACAAGGAATAGACATCTTTTTTTTTTTTTTGACCCCTGAGAAGAAGTCTAGGACCAAAGTGCGTTATAGAAAGGTAGATTTTGACTTAGGATAAAGAACAATTTCTCAACATTTAGAGTTATTCCCAGGATGAATTAGTGAACTTCACAATATTCAAGGTCTTAAAGTGGTGGTTGAATTCTCATTTATTTTGATTTTTTATAGGAGACTCTTGTTTCAGGTAAGGGTAGTACTGGATGACTTCCAGAATCCCATCTAATTCTGAGATTCCGTGATTTGTGGCATGGGTTTGGGAACTATAACACTGACTGCTTACAGAACCTGTTCAATACTTTTAAGATAACATATCCCTAATGATTCCCAAGGTATAGTTTTCTTGCTGAATTCTCTCATTCTCTCAGTCATCCATTATCAAAATGTTGATGTTAGTTGGCAGACTACAAAACTTACTTCATTTCATTTTGTCTTTGAATCCCTAATGTCTAGTACCATGCTTTGGCACATAGTAAAAGGCTAGTAAATGCTTGTTTACTGACATTTTTATTTATTTAATTTTTCCCCTTCCTGAGATAGCAAGTAATTTTATATAGGTAATACATGTGATGTGCAATTAGGCAATTTCCACATTAGTAATGTTGTAAAAGAAAACACAGAACAAAAAAAGATTGAGGGAGTGAAAAATTGTATGCTTTTATCTGCATTCAGAATCCATTAGTACCTTCTCTGGAAAAAAGCATTTTACAGCATAATCCTTTGGGATTGCTTTGGGTTTGTTGTATCGCTGAGAATAGCTAAGTCTTTCACAGGTGATTACCATGTAATATTGTTGTTATTCTGTACAGTATTCTCCTGATTCTGCTGGCTTCACTTTGCATCCATTCATGCAAGTCTTTCCAGTTATTTTTTTTTTCCTTCAAGAATCCTACTTGTCATTTCTTAGAGCACAGTAGTAATCTCATACCATAATTTGTATGGTCATTCCCCAAGTGATGGATATCCCTTAAAAAAACACACAAAAATTATTTCTACAATAAAGACAAATTTGCCTCCTTTTAAAAAATCTTTTTAGAATAGATATAGTGTGGTACTGGTGGATCAAGAGGTTTTTGTGTCGTTTTATAGCTCTTTGGGGACATAGTTCCTAACTGTTCTCCAGAATGGTTAGTCCACACTCTCTTAATTTCCTTATGGTATCACCCTTTATGTTTAAATCATGTAATCATGTAATCACGATTTATACCTAATTTCTACCAAACTTATTTTTATTCAGTTTTCCCAGCAATTTTTGTAATTTAGTGAGTTTTTGTCCCCCTAAATTTAGGTCAAACCAGATTATTAGGATCATTTATTACAGTGTATTATATACTAAATCTATTCCAGTGACCCATTACTCTATTTATTCACCAGTACCAGATTGTTTTGATGATTAACACTTTATAATACAGTTTGAAATCTTGTATAACAAGGAAAACTTTTTTCACATGTTCCCCCATTAATTCCCTTGATATTTTTGATCTTTTGTTCTTCCAGATGAGTTTTGAATAGTGAGTAGTGTGAGTAGTGGTAAAGTGCCTCATGGGGATCAAACTAGCCAGTTCCAGTTGTATAATGCTGCTATTTCTTCTTCCTTTTCTTCCTCTCCCTCTGTCTATGTGGAGAATCATATCTTTATATATGGGTGCTCTATCAAAGAAAGACAAATTTTGATCATTTATAATTCACAAGGTATTTTGGGGCTTAGAGGTTAGATTGTTTTTCCTTGCCTATTTATTTATCATTGTTTTTTGCCAAGAATTAATTTCATTCTTTTGTCTTGTGTAGTTTTCATTTATGATTTCTTGAATTTAGCTCTGGAAAACCCAACCTTCTTAAAGCATGTTGAGACTCAAGAAGAGCTACTTGACTATGCCTTTAAACCCAAATCATTCTGGCTTTCACTGACTGACTGATAACAGGTTTTTACTCAAACTTTATTTATTCTTTGTTTGGGTTTTGGTAACTCAGAGTGAATATTAATAACAATTTTTTCTGTTCTGGCCAAAAACTCCCCTCTCAGATTGATTCTTTTGTTCAGACAAACTAGGCCATCTTTTGCCTCAAATTCTACCTAGACTTTAATCTCTGAATGGGTGTTGCCTTAGAAAAATTGAGACCTGGGAAAGGTCTTAGCTTAAAAAGATCAAGGCCTCCCAAATGCATATGGGGCTATGTCCAGATGTTCTGATGTATGCCTTACCACTAGTTTCTGATGACTTTCTAGGAAAGAGTGAGCTAATGATTTTGCACACCTCTGCCTTACTTAATCCAATTCCCTTCAGATCAAGACATTGCCCTCCTGACATCACTGATCCTCTTCAAGAATGAAGGCCAATCATTAACAAGAAGAATGATTTGAAGGAAAACTCCATGTATTCCTAGGCTGAGTAGTGTTTTAATGAGAATGGGTGTTGTATTTTGTCAAAAGCTTTTTTTTTTTTTGCATCTATTCAGATAATCATGTGATTTCTGTTGGTTTTGTTATTAATATAATCAATTATGCTGTTAGTTTTCCTAATATTTAGAGAGATGAATTCTTGGTATAAATCTTAGCTGGTCAAAGTATATGACCTCTGTGATATATTTATTTCATCTCCTTGTTAGTAGCTTATTTAAATTTTTTGCATAAACATTCATGAAGACAAATGGTCTATATTTTTCTTTCTCTGTTTTTTGGTCTTATTAGTTTATGTGTCAATACCTTATTTTCTGATAAAAAGAATTTGGTAGGACCCCTTCTTCACTTATTTGTCCAAATAGTTTATACATGTATAGATAGATAGATAGATAGATAGATAGATAGATAGATATAGATATAGATAGATACATATGCTTATGAATCTATCTGGCTCTGGGGATTTTTTCTTAAGGAATTTATTGATGGCTTGTTCAATTTATTTTTCTAAGATAAGGTTATTTAAGCATTTTTTCCTCTTTACTATTCTGGACAATTTATATTTTTGTAACTATTCATCCATTCTACTTAGATTGTAAGATTTATTAGCATATAATTGGGCAAAATTGCTGCAAAGAATGGATTAAATTCCTTTAGGCTTTTCATTTTTACAAACTGGTAATTTTTTTCTTTTTTTCATCATATTAACAAGTGGTTAATCTATTATCTTTTCACTAAATCATCTTATGGTTTTATTTATTATTTCAATGGAGTACATGCTTTTCATTTTATTCATCTTTCTTTTGATTTTCAGAATTTTCATTTTTTTTGTTTAATTGGGGATTTTTAATTTGTTCTTTTTCTTGTTTTTTTTTTTTAAGGTTGCATGTCCAATTCATTGATTTGCCTTTTCTCTATTTTATTGATGCAAATATTTAAAGAGATAAATTTCCCCTAAGTGCTCCTTTGGCTAGCATCACATAAATCTTGGTATGTTGTCTCATTGTTGTCATTCTCTTTAATGAAATTATTGATTGTATCTATGATTTGTTCTTTGAATAATTCATTCTTTAGGATTTGATTTATTTAGTTTTTCCATTAATTTTTAATCTATGCTTCCACAGTCACTTATTGAATATAAATTGTATTGCATTGTGATCTGAAAATGATGCATTTCATATCTCTGGTTTTCTACATTTACTTGTAAGGTTTTTATGCCCTAATACATGGCAAATTTTAATAGATATTTTGTACTACTGAGAAAAAGGTATATTCTTTTTTTCTGATTTAGTCATCTCCAGAAGTCAATTATATCTAGTTTTTCTAAAAGTCTATTTCCCTCCTTAATTTCTTCTTTTTTTTTTTTTTTTTTTTTTTTTTTTTTTTTTTTGCTTAGATTTATTTAGTTCTGAGAGGGAGACATTGAGGTCCTCCCCTATCTCCAGATGATTCTGGAGGACAGTTAGTCGATTGTTGTCCTTCAATCTCAAAAAGGAACAAAATGACATCATTATGTTAGAGTTGAGTTATAATATGTCTGACTATGGATGATCAGACCAATATGAGATTGGGATTCTGTGCCATGAGTCAGACTCAAATAATCCCTATGAACATTTGGGGTGCATCTAAAGTTTCTTCTGAATTACTTCAATTCTGTTTTGCTCATAGAGCACAACACCTTCTCTGATGGGGGTATGTCATGCTGGTTGGCCCTGTGCTAGTGTCTCCCATGTGTACAATAAATTCTAAAGTTCTTAAGAGAGACCTTGAGAGTGTTACTGTATTGTTTTTTCTGACTACATCATGAACCCTTCCCCTCTGTGAGTTCTCCATAAAATAGTGTTTTGGAAAGCATACATTTGACCTATGAACAAGTGGCCAGCCCAATGGAGTTGTTCTCTCTGCAGTACAGTTTGTGTGCTTGGCAGTTTAGTTTGAGAAAAGATAACTTCAGTGTCTGGTACCCTATCCTGCCAGGTGATTTTCAGAATCTTATTAAGACAATTCAAATGGAAATGATTCAGTTTCTTGTCATGGCACTGATACACTGTCCAGATTTCAAGGCATATAGCAATGAAGTCAGAACAATGGTTTTATAAAACTTCAGTTTGGTAGTCAGTCTAATACCTCTCCTATAAGTATTATGTGGTAGGTCTTTTTCTGAATGCTGAAAATACAGAGACAAAAAAATGGCCTCTTCTTTCACAACATTTACAACCTACTAGGCATAGGATATGTATATATATATATTTGTATACACATATGAATTTGATGTTTATGTATACATATGTATACATGGTTAGATATATTCTGTATATAAATTATATTATATGTTTATATATTAAATGCATTATATTACATGAAACCTACATATCTACATTACATTTACACATAGATGTATAAAATATATATATATGCAATGTATGTATGCACATTGTATGTGTGAATGATATATATAAATAGGAAATGCCTATGTGACATATAAATGAGTTCCACATGAAGACATATATATTTATGCATATGTGTGTATATATTATACACGTATGAATTTTTATAGGTATGTTTCATAGTCATATGAGTATGGTTTACATGCATATATAAATACGTGTGCATGAATATATGCATGCATACATATATATAGATATACATATACATATATATCATACCATATATACATACATACACACACTTGCCTGTGTTTAAATATGTAGTGGATAGAAAGTGGATCAAATTCTAATGTAAAGCACAGAGCACTGACTGCTGGGAGGGAGGAAGAGTATCAAGTAAGGTCTCACACAGGAGGAGGCACCTGATCTGAGTCTAGAGGGAAGGATGGGATTCCTAAAGGCAGAAGTGAGTAAAGAGATTATTCCAAAGATGGAGGAGGATTCTATACATAGACACAAAGGTGGCAGATAGAATATTATGCATAGGCCACTGCAAGAAGGCTAATTATCCCAAAAATTTCTGAGAGTTTTGTGAAATAATTCTAGGAAGATAGATTGATAGTTACCAAAAGACTGGTTAACTGATACATTATTGGTAGAGTTGTTAACCCAAAAGATTCTGGAAAACAATTTGGAATTATGCTGGAAAAGCAATTAATATGTACATAGCATTTGACATGAAGCTCCTATTATGCATACTCTAAATGAGTCAAAGACAGATAAAAAGGTGTTGCTCCATATTCATCCAAATAGTACTTTCAGAAGTAGCAAAGAAATGGAAGCAGATTCCCTTCGTCTGAAGAATAGTTATACAAAGTATGCTCCATGAATATAATAGAATATTACTTCACTTTAAGAAATTATGAATAATGAACATTTTCATCGATGCAGAGTGTAATAAATAGGAGGAAAATGATGCTTACTTGACTAGCAACAGAAATGGAAAGCACAACAATATAAAACTGAATTCTTTATAATTGGTGTGACTATATTTGCCTCCAGAAAAAAATAAAAGTTGGAGGAATGCAAATCTTTTTCTTGACAGAAGGGAAGAAGGTCTATGGCCAAGGGATGCTACATATAATAGCAGACAAAGTTGATGTTTTGGATAGTTTTGTTGAATTCCTTTTTCTTCATTTTGCTGATTTTATTTCTTTTTCTTTTTAAATTCTTTGTCCTAAGAGATGGTTTATTAGACGGGGGAGAGAGGAGGTACACATTCATAACTGAAGATGATATGACAATAAGAGATAGCAATATATGTATATGTGAGTGTATATAGATGGATATGCAATGCATATATATATATATCTATATATATATATATATATGTGTGTGTGTGTGTGTGTATGTGTGTATCTACATAGATATATATGTTTAAATGATTGGATGGTTTTTTCCCTTTTTTTCTCAAGGAGGATAAAAATATCACTTATGTTAGAGTCAAATAAGAGTGTGTAGCTAATCAGACCAATATGAGCTCAGAATGATCTACCAGAGGTTGGTCAGAAATAATCCATGTGAACATTCGGAGTGGATTCTTTAAATTTTCACATCTTGCCTTTTATCTGAACTACTTCTTTGCTCATAGAGCATAGAACCGTCTTTGATGTAGGAACATCCTGCTGTGCAGCCCTTTGCCAGCATCCCCCATGTCATGCAATCAATTCATATCTGGAACTAGAATGTGGAGGCCTTTGGCCAATAGGGAATAGAGAGTAACTAAGAGAAGCTGGCCTTGCTATGAATTTGACTAATTGTAATGTGTTGTGCCTCTTGAATTTAGAGCCTATCGCTTATGAATATGATCTTAATAACAATGTCCTCTAAAAAAATTTTAAGATACCAATTTGCTGAAACCTATAGAAGAGTCATACTCTAAGCTTATGGAACCTTAAATGAGAAGAATTCCATGAGTAATACTGATTAGAAGTCATTATTACTACGATGAATAATGATTAGCCTGTCAATCCTGTCAAATTGGGGAATGAATGTCTCTGTTCAAAATTTGCATAAACGTCTGTGTTTTTTCTTCTGTCCTCCCTCCCCCAGCCCCAGTGTCCAATGTTCCCCACATTGCCAGGGGCAAGTGTCAGAATGAGGTGTCTTCATATGGTGGGACTGTACCCAGAAACAAAGTGTTTTGTTTTTGGCCATCTTCTATCAAGAAAAACGGGGAATGACATCCTTGCTGGAAACCTGCTACATAAATAATCCTTATCCTACTATAAGATACATGTACACACACACACACACACACACACACACACACACACACACACACACAAACACACGCTTTTTGGAAAGTAGCTAGTCTCTGGTGTTTTCCCTCAACAGAATAACTCAAACCCAGCAAATCATAACTTGCTCTCTCTTTTATGTATATTTCACAAACATCTATTTAAAAACTACTGCTTTGGGAGAAAGATACTCTGAGGAAGCGTGCACATTTTATCTGCTTTTCTTTTTTCCCCCTATTTTTTGTTCAACTACATTAGATAACAACAGCAATTCTTCCTTCTAAGGGAGTTTGAAAGAGACTGCCATGACAAACAATCATAGATCTAAAGGGAATTCCCATGGATCTGAATATGAAACCCCTAGAAGTGATGGCAAGATATTCATTCAAACACCTAACCCATAAAGGGAAAGGGGTAATAAAGCTCTCTGTGTGAAATTCTGTTGAGGATTATAATTATCACTGATGAGTTCCTAAGTGGTGCTAATATTTTGATGTTGGACCAAGTTGGGGTGAAAGCCCTAGCTTTTTTGTAAAGCCTACTCACACTTTGTTATTAAAAAGTTTTTGACAGCCTGATTGCACAGTGAGATGTAAAAAATGGAACTTAATTGAGATGTATGTAAAGTGTGTTCATTTGATAAAGCAAATATGGATGAAGCTACTAGAAATTTAATACATACATTATCTGGGGTTAGTTCAGGGAAGCAGAGACACTGAAGGATAACTAATGGACAACCTGCATCAGTACCCAAAGAAAAAAATCTAAAGGGAAATTTATCCTCTTCTCCATGTTAGAACCTCTGGATAGAAACAAAGGCGAAACATAGAATCATGTCTTTAGTAATATACAAGCCCTAAAAAGGGCTGTTTGGGTCCATACACTAGACTCTTCTTCATTTTACAGAGGTAGACCTTAGACCCAAGGATATATTATTATTATTATTATTATTATTATTATTATTATAGCTTTTTATTTACAAAACCTATGCATGGGTAATTTTTCAACATTGACCCTTGCAAAACCTACTGTTCCCACTTTTTCCCTCCTTCTCCCCACTCCGTCCCCTAGCTCACAGGTATGTTAAAGTATATGTTAAATACAATATATGTATACATATTTATACAGTTATCTTGCTGCATAAGAGAAATCAACCAAAGGATTTTAAACTGGCCAAGGTCACAATAAGATTTGCACTCCACTCATGGAATCAAGTCGGTATACATTTATTAAGCACGTATTGTATGCCAGGATCTGTGATAAGCATTAGGAATGCTTTACCTTTACCTCAAGACATAAAACAAAACTGAAAGGAGGGAGGAAGAACATGGAATTAGGTATCTGGCTCAAAAGGCGCTGGGAAATATTTCTCCTGTTTCTGCTCACTTCACTCTATATCAGTTCATACAAATTTTCCCAAAGTTTTTTTTTTTTTGGATAATTTACAAGACCTTTGCTTAAAAAGGCCAAAACCTCCCATTTCATCCAGAGCCATTTCTAATCATCTTGATCTATATCTTGCCATTGGATCTAGAAGGCTCTGAAGGGGAAAATGAAGCAGGTAACTTTGCACAGGCCCTCCCCACTTAAATCCAGTTCCATTGCATGTCATGGCATCCCTGATGGCATGGTCCTCTTCAAAATCAAATGGCAGTTATCAAACTGTGCATACCCTTTGATCCAGCAATGTTACTACTGGGCTTATATCCCAAAGAGATCTTAAAGAAGGGAAAGGGATCTGTATGTGCAAGAACATTTGTGGCAGCCCTCTTTGTAGTGGCCAGAAACTGGAAACTGAGTGGATGCCAATCAATTGGAGAATGGCTGAATAAATTGTGGTACATGAATATTATGGAATAGTATTGTTCTGTAAGAAATGACCAACAGGATGATTTCAGAAAGGCCTGGAGAGACTGACATGAACTGATGCTGAGTGAAATGAGCAGGACCAGGAGATCGTTGTATACTTCAACAACAATACTATTTGATGATCAATTCTGATGGATGTGGCCCTTTTCAACAATGGGATAAACCAAATCAGTTCCAATAGAGCAGTAATGAATTGAACCAGTTATGCCCAGCAAAAGAATTCTAGGAGATGATGATGAACCACTACATAGAATTCCCAATACCCCTATTTTTGTCTGCCTGCATTTTTTATTTCCTTCACAGGCTAATTGTAGACTATTTCAAAGTCAGATTCTTTTTGTGCAGCAAAATAACTGTTTGGACATGTATACATATATTTCATTTAATTTATACTTAACATATGTAACATGTATTGGTCAACCTGCCATCTGGGGGTGGGGGGAAGGAGAGGAAAAATTGGAACAAAAGGATTGGCAGTTGTTAGTGCTATAAAATTTCCCATACATATATATTGTAAATAAAAAGCTATAATTAAAAAAAAAAAAGAAATCAAATGGCAAACAACAACAACAAGGAGGAATGCATTGAGAAGAATGAACTTATAGTATCCTAAAAATGTTGCCTTCTGGAAGGAACAAGATAATCAGGGAAGAAGAGGAATTTAAAGTTCTTATTTTAGTGTTGAGAAAACTGAGGATCAGAGTGGTTTGACGTTCTGGATAACTCAGCTGTAAATATCAAATCTGGGATCTAAGCTTGGTCCCTCTGATTCCACATCTTGGGTCTCTCTACTTTGCCCTGCTGTCTTTTGTTGAAAACAGAAACATCCTTAGCAAGGTTATAGACTCTCAGGAGTCTATTCCTTTATGTCCAGAGGGTTCTCAAACTTTGACCCAGGAGTGTCTCTACTGGGTCCCAAAGAGATCATAAAAAGAGAAAAGGACCCATATGTACAAAACTGTTTGCAGCAGTCTTTTTTGTAGTGGCAAGGAACTGGAAACTGAGTAGATGCTCATCAGTTGGGGAATGGCTAAGTGAGATATGGCATATGCATGGTATGGAATATTATTGTTCTATAAGAAATGATGAGCAGGCTGATTGCATAAATGCCTAGAGGGACTTAGGTGAATTGATGCTAAGTAAAGTGAGTAGATTCAAGAAAATACTATCTACAACTACAACAAGATTGTGTGATTTTAAACTGTGACAGATTTGGTTCTTTTCAACAATGAGGTGATTCAGGACAATTCCAATAGACTTGGGATGGAGAGAGCCATCCGTATCCAGAGAGAAAAGTATGGAGACTGAATGTGGATCACAGCATAATATTTTTACCTTTTGATATTGTTTATTTGAATGTTTTTCCTCATTTTTCCTCTTTTGATATTATTTTTGTGCTGCATGATAAATGTGAAAATTTGTTTAGAAGAATTATACATGTTTATAAGTCAAACATGTAAAATTTGGAACAAGGTTTTGCAAGGGATGTTGAAAACTAACTATTTTTTAAAAATGAAAAACTATTATTAAAATGTTTTAAAAGCCTATTCCTAAATTTTCAATGCAAATTGAATTAGCAAATAGAAAATGCTCCAACTAGGGGGCACACTGGATGGAGTGCCAGACCTGGAGACCAAGAGACCTGACTCAAATATAGCCTTAAACACTTAATAGTTGTGTGACCCTGGAGAAATCATTTAAACTTATTTGCCTCAATTTCCTTATTTGTAAAATGGCAAACTTCTCCAGTATCTTTACCAAGAAAACCCCAAATGGGTTCACAAAGATCTGGATACATGTAAAATTAACTGGAGAAGAAAATGGAAAATCACTCAAGTACCCTTGTCAGGAAAACTCCACAAAGAGTTGGACACAACTCAGCAACAAAATAGTATGATAGACCTTAGATATATATCACTGAGTCCAAACTTTTGTTTTACATAGGAGAAAATGGAAGCAGAAACGTTCAGTTCCGTCTCAGGGTCACACAGCTTGTATATATTTAAGGGGAGAATCAGCTTTCATTCCAGAACTCTTCCACTTTGAGATAGTCAAGAGGAAATCAGGATGAGGAGGCATAAATAGGTTTCAATCTCTGCTGTCAGAATGATCACCTAGATTGAAAACCAAAGGGTCAAAGGATTGTCTTTAAGGGCCAACTTCTGAAAGCACAAAAGCAGGACTTTTTCGCACGATCTGTTATGCTGTCAGTGTGAGGGAGTGTTGCCTAGAATAAAAATAAAGGTAAACACTATTGACCAAGAGAAGTCAGTGTTGTTTTCTAAGGTTTAGAAGCTGTACCGGTGTTCTATTTTCCAATTACACTGCTCCTTGCAGATTTTGCTGTTGTTGTGAGTTCCCAAGTCAGGCATTGCACTGTAATTTTCCAATGCTCATCTTTGATTCTGAAGTCTCCAAAGGTTGAGGCTTAGCAATGCCCTCCATTCCAGGTGTTTCTATGGTAACCAGGTCAAGTCAAGAGTTGATGGTTCCTTTAGACCATCTGACTTGTCTTAGGTTGATAATGAACTAGTTTTTGACAGTGCTTACCTTTCAAACACAATCTCTGATGATAAATCATTTGAGAAAGAAAAAACAGCACAAAACAAAATGAGAAAACAAAAAGAGAGCTGGGATAACCCAATCTGCATACAAAATGGGAAAGTGAAAAATGCACAGCCTTGACTAACAGACAGCGAAACAGTTTTTCTGAGAGAGAGAGACCCAGCCTTCCTCAATTAACAAAAGTGTTTAATGAGTTCTGATTTCTCAGTAATTTCCTGAAAACTTTGTAAAGTTTAGGCAGTTTTGCCTGTTTATTAAAGCTGTGAAGTGGAACCCTGAAGTTCACGTTTCTTTGTGTATGTGTCACATTGTTGTTGTTATTATGCTGTATGTTGTTGTTGTTTGTTTGTTTGTTTGTTTTTTTATGTGCCCTTAGGAAACCAGTATGGTATGAGACTTGGAGTCAGCTAGGTTCAAAATCCAACTTTGCTCTTTGATATCTATCTGGGCAGGGAATTTCACTTCTTTAGGCCTCAGTTTTCCAATCTATAAAATGGGGGTGTGTAAATAGATGGCCTTGAAATTTCTTTCCATCTCTAAATCTATGACTTCTAGATCCCACTCTTATTCTACATTAAAGTTATCTTTCTTCCTTTCCTCCCTTCCTTCTTCCTTCCCTTCCTCCCTCCTTTCTCTCTCTCTTCCTTTTTTCCTTCCCTTTCCTCCATATCCTCCCATCTCTTTCTCCCTTCCTCTTTCTCTTCCCTTCCTTCTTCCCTCTTTTCCTTCCCTTCCTTCCTTTATTTCTTCCTTTTCCCTTCCTCCCTTCCTCCCCTCTCCATTCATCTCTCCCTCCCTCCCTTCTTAGCTCCTTTTCTTCCTTCCTTCCTTCTAAGATAAGGAAAAAAAGAAAATAGTTATACTTGTTCCATAGAACTAGGAAAAAAGAATGGAGAGAATAGGAAGAAAAATCTAACAATTTGGAAGGCCTTTTGTGTTGCTGTATTCCTCATTTCTGGAATTGTTCAAAAAGTATTTAGAAATCTATTTATTATAAAATTTTCCATATTTTCCCTAATTATTAATGCTTTCTCCTTATTCAAATTACATAATATATTTATTTTTGTAAATGTTCTATCCTTTTAGTCAAATATAAGCTCTTTGAAAAGATTATATGGTTTGGAGACTTCAGGAAGTGATTTTTCCCCCCTAAATCTCCCAATATTCTAATACTTCTTTTTTCAGCAAACATTTATTAAATGGCTGTATCATATGCTGGACATTGTCCTAGGAAAGATGACACAAAACCAAAAGTGAAATTATTGAAAAAAACCTTACCTTAGAGAGCTTACATTCTATTGGATGGATATGTCATTTGCAAAAACAAGTTTATTGGTGCTTGTTGGATTGGGTTGGATTGAAATTCCCACTTTGAATAAATGGTAACAAGTGACCTCCTACGTCTCTCCCGTTACTAAGATTCTCTAATCATTTGTTCTGCTTCTTCAATACTTGATTTTTATTTTTATCAATTGATAACTTCCAACTATATAATAGATGGTTAATTCCTAGAACTATTCTTTATTCTTTAACCAATCTACTGGTGACATCTTTTTGAACCCATGTAGACTCATCTTCAGAATGTAGAAAGATAATCAATCCATTGCTGGGTCCATATTCAGAGTTTCTCCATCTTGCTAAACTGTTTTAGAATCTATGCCTTGCTGGCATAGTCTTTGTGATTTTTCCAAGTGACCCTAATGCCATGATAAGGATTCAGAGGAGTTTGTCAATAGAGTACTTAGCCTATCTTCTAATGTATTTGACTAAAAAGATCCATTGCTATATAGTTAAAATCTGAATAAAGCATTCCCCTGCCCGTAAAGTATTTTTGCACCCATAATATTCTCATTTGCAAAAAACTAATGAGACTTAGTCCTGAAAGAAATTAGCAAAACTTACAAAAAGATAGATGACTGGGGTGGGAAAATGGAGCATGGTAATTGTCTTCAAGTATTTAAAAACCTAGGATGTGGAAGAGGGATTCAATTAGTTCTGCTTGGCCCTTGGAAGCACTGGATGGAAGTTGCAAAGATACTTCATATAAGAGGGATAGATAGCCTAAAAATTATAGCTGTCCCAAAGCAGAATGAACTACTTTGAAAGGGAGTAGTTTCCACCTCAATGGAAATCTACAAGAAGAATCTGGATGACCATTGTGAGGGATATTCTGGGAGAGATTTCAATCTGAGCATGATTTGGGTTACAACTCTGTGATGTTCCTTCCATCACTGAAATTCTGAGACTCCAGAAAGATAGGTTTAATCCAGGAATGACCATAGAAAAATCTACCTGTTTTCCATTTGTTCTTAACTTCCCTGGTGAGCAAGAGTAATAAATTATCAATATCTTATCCAATAAATTTAGGAATTAATATTTAACTCTTCGCTCTAGTTTTCTGTGTGGTGGATGGGCGAATATATCCATCTAATGCTACCATAAGTTGCAGACATCAAACGAGCAGAACATGAGAGAATCGCTAGTCGAAAACCCTATTTTTTCAGACTGATATTCACTATTTTCTCTTGCTATTCTTGCTTTTAGCAAGTCTCTTTTTTCTAATACAGTTATTTTTTTTCTTTCTAAATTAAGTCCATCTGACATTTCCCCCATATTCTTGTGAGTTTTTATCAGGTCAATTTACATGCATAATGTCCTGTCTTTGGGATGACAGAATAAGAAACTACTATTTCCTCATATACAGAATAATTTTGTGTTAGAAGAAGAAGTTAGGAAGTTTGTTTTGTGGTCATTGAAATGCCAGAAAATCTAATTTGAAGGCCACCTCTGGAAAATGACCTCTCCTAGTTACATTTTTCCCATATTGATGGAGCATCCCGTGTTGAGAATTTCAAAAGCCTGGGGAGGAGGAGGCACTGGTCATTTTGTCTAGACTTCTCTTAGAAATACCAAGCTTTCTAAATCTATTCTGACACCTGCCAGCTGCAGACACGAGACATGTCCATTCATGCTTTGACTATTGAAATTCAGAAAACTCAATATCGTACCAAAAAGGGGCGGAGGCAAAAAGATGACAAAATAAAAAAAAGTTGATAGCAGGAAATGAATTTCCCAGCTAACATTTCCTAACTTGTAGTCTCTCACACCTAACAAAACAATTAACTAATACTATTATTTTTAAATAGATAAGGCATATTCTTAAAAGTCTTTTAAAAATTCTGTTTAAACTAAGGAGGACCTAACAGAGGCTCCCATTTTAAAAATCAGCCTTAAACTCTGCATACTTTTCATTCCACTGAAATACAAATATTCAAATGGAATTGTGATCTTGTCCATTAGGAAATTGCTTCCAATAATTGCCCTCCATTGCCATGCTCCATTGATCTGTGCCATTCTTGCCTAAATTCTCTTATAATTTTATCATAGGAGTCAGTTTATCCTATCATTGCTAGCAGGGAAGTGGAGGAGTTGTGACTAGTCAATCACAAGTCCTAATGCTAATTTTTACACCTTTTCTTTGGTTTCCGTCCTTCCTTGAAGCTCATTGTCAGTTCTGCATCTTTGCTTATTCACACCCACACATTACCCTCCATTGCCCTCTGTGCAATGATCATTCTTCAATTTTTAGAAGACTGATGTCTTCCAAGTTTGGGGCCAACCAGTAACTTTCCTATAATGAATATTGAAGAAGATAATTATTAATAATTATTAATTAATATTTAATAATATTAAATTAAATTTAAATAATAATTATCCAAGATGCATTTATTAAGCAACTCTGTTTAGGAATTGTGCTGGTAATGTGAATATTTAAAAAAAAAAAAGTTTAGAGAGAAAGTAGTTCTCTTTTTTCCAAAGGTTATGTTTTATTAGAGAGATGCAATATGAAAACAGACATTTAGACAGTCATCAACTGTTTATTAAGCATTTATTATCTTCCAGATATAGTAAATATCAAGGATAAAAAGAAAGATAAGACCATGACACACAGCCCACTCTCAAAGAGGGCACATTCTAATGGGGAAGACAACATGCAAATAAATACATTCATCCAAATTATATACAGTATAAATTAAAAGGAAATCTCAGAGGGAAAGGACTGAAAGGAGCCAGGGAGAGTGCAGAGTGGGCATTGGGAAATGAACTCTATATGAGGAGAGATTTAATCAAAGATTTGAAGGAAGTCAAGTAAAGAAGAACAGAATCTCAGGCACATGGGATAGCCAGTACAAACCCAGGAAGATGGGTGATAAAATGGCATATGTGAAGAATACCCATAGTAATTTGAAGAGGAGAGAGAGAATACTAATAACAGGGGATCTGGAAAAGAATGGGTGTCCATTAAGTACTGGAACACTCCAGTAAATTAAAACTACTCGCATATCTCTAGTTAGCTTATTTGGCAAATAATCTGTTTCATGCTACAGAGGACATGGATTGATAGTGACTGATCTGTATCATATGCCCTGCTGTTTTCTCTTTGACCTTGTTTCATCAATTATTCTGTCCCCCTTCACCCCATCCTTCCCTCTCTCTTTTTCTCTGTCCTTTCTCCCTCCCTTCCTCTCTCCCTCTTCCTCCCCCTCCTCTCTATTTCTCTGTCTCTCTCTGTCTCTGTCCCTCTCTTCCCCTCCTTCCTCCCTCTCTTTTCCTCCCTCTCTTCCATCCTCATTCCCTCTTTTTCTCTTTCTCTTTGTCTCTCTCTGTCTCTGTCTCTTTACTTCTCCCTCTGTGTGTCTGTCTCTGTCTCTCTCTCTATCTCTTTCTCTATCTCTCTCTCTCTCCCCTCTCCTCTCTCTTCTCTTTTCCTCTCCTCTCCCTCCCTTCCTTCCTCTTTCTCTCTCTCCTTCTCATCTTCATCTTTCAATCTACCATCTTTCTCTCTCCATTGGCTCTATTGCTGACACATAAATCAAAGAAGCTCAACATTAGAAGTAACCTCAGAGATCAGGTGACCTACCCCATACCCAAACAGAAATCTCTTCCACTATTCCTGAGTGGCTTTCCTGGTGGATGAGAGAAATCTTGCAAAGCAAACTTATTTCTGGAGACAGGTCTAATTTCTAATTCCTTCAGCTAATTTTTAAATTATGTGATTTCTAATCCCTTCACCTTATCTATTACCCTTTCCTAGATGGTAGCCAGTTTGTTCAGTCATTTCTGTGTAATATGTAGAACTGAAAAGAATTTTCCAAGTGTGGTATGATGATGACAAAGGCTAGAGCAGAAAGAGTATTGGATTTAGAGATAAAGGACCAGAGTTCCAAACACAAATCTGCTGCCTATTATGTTTTTGATTTGGGGAAAGTTGTTTGACTTCTAGCTGAACATCAATTTTCTCTTCTGTAGACGATGGATTAGAGCCCAGCTTCTCAAACTGTGGTTCATGAGCCACATGGAGTGCTGTAACTAAATGTGAGGGTAGTGAAATTATGATTTATTAGTAGCAAATGATTGATTTATACACCTATTTTATATATCAATATTCTTAGGGTCACAAAAATTTCTCAAGCAAAAAGGGATTATCAATGGAAAAAGTTTAAGAAGCCTTATACTAGATGACTCCTAAGGTCCCTCAAAGTTCAATGGGATGTGAAAGGCCATCTAGTCTAACTTCAAATTTTTAAAAATCCCATCATAATAGTCAGTCAGCTAGTATTTATTAAACACAGTATTCCTATCACTGTGTTAAGTGCTGGGGATACAAAATTAAAAAAAAAAAAAAAAAAAAAAAAAAGACAAAAGACAATGCTTTTCTTATAGTCTTAATGAAGGTGGGAAAAAATAGCTATTTAAACAGGATATTTATAGAAAAAATCAAGGATAATTAGCATAGGAAAAGCATTAAGGGAGAGGGAAAAGACTTTTTCTTCCTCCTCTTCCTCTTCCTCCTTTTTCTCTCATTTTCCTCTTTTTCCTACATCTCCTTTTTTTCTATTTACCCTTCCTCCTTCTCATTCTTCTTATTGTTCTTCTCCCTCTTTTCTCTTCTTTGCCTCTAAATTTAATTTAATTTTATATTCATTCCACATTCTCTCCCTCTTATTTGCCCTTTCTTTCCTTTTCCCCACTGAGAAAGCAAGAAAAACAAAATTCATACAAATATGTACAGTTAAAGCAAAACAAAGTACCACACTAGTTTTGTGTGTGTGTGTGTGCGTGTGCGTGTGTGTGTGTGTGTGTGTGTGTGTGTGTGTGTGTGTGTATGTTAGGAAGGACTTTTCCCAGAAGATAGGATCTTAGCTGAGATTTAAAGGAAGCCAAATACAGAGAGTGGATGCATGAGGATTTCAGGTCTGAACGACAGCCAGTGAAAATATTTAGAGTAAGAGACAGAGTAATATGTGTGAGGAACATCAAGAAGCACATGGTCATAGAATCTCAGAGAACTAGGATGAGGTATATCAGGTTTAAGAAGACTGGAAAGGAAGAAAAGGGTCAAGTTATGAAGGACTTTGAAAAACAAGTAGAGAATTTAACATTTAATCTATCCAACTAATAGTTACCAAGTTGTCTAAATAGACATAATGAGAGAAAATATAGAAATTTCCTTCTCTGGTAGGCCATTGCACTTTTTTATGACATCAGGCTTTAATTTTCCTTTTTTTGAAACCTTTATCCATTGCTCAATCACCCAGTTTGAGAATTGTAGTGCACCTCAATGGCATTTTAGTCCAAGTGATGTACAGGAGGAATTCCTGTGTACCAATAAGTTGTCCTCCCACCTCTGCTTAAATACTCCCCAAAAGAAGGAACTTAGCATCTCTTTATTCAAACCACTTTAATCCAATATCAGTTACTAGAATTATTCTTTTTTTTTTTCACCTAAAATCTTAATTTCAGACCTGAAATTCTTTTTTCTTTGCAATTCTATGGGTTTGCCTTCTGGTAGCCAAACAGAACAAATCTAATCTCTGTTCTGTGAGACAGTACTCCAGATACTTGAACATGACTATCATTTCCTGGCCCCTGAATCTTCTCTTGTCCAAGATAGACAGCTTCCTGTTCCTTCACCTGATGCTCAGATGACATAGACTCTAGACTCTTCACTATCCTCATTGCCCTCCTCTGGACAATCTCCAAATTGCCAATATCCTTCTTATCTGTGTTGCCCAAAACTGAACTCACTCTGCCAGAGAAGCTCTAATGAGAGTAAATTACAGTGGAATTGCTAAAAATCATGTCCCTCTTAATGCACTCAAAATTGCATTAGCTTTTGTTCGTTGCTGTATCACAATTGTCACTCATATTGAGCTTACAGTTCACAGAAACATACATCATTTTCAGAACAGCTGTTAATTATCCATATGTTTTCCAACTCATATTTGGGAAGTTGACTTTTTGTACCCAAAGATAAGACTTGGCATTTATCCCCAATGAATTTTACCATATATGATTCTCCCCGTCTTATAGCCCATCAATATTCTTTTGGGTTTTGCCCCTGTCATCCATTATGTAAACTATTTCTCCCAGCTTTGTGTCTTTGTAAATCTAATGACTATATCATCTATGTTCATCTGCATTAAACATATTAAACAGCACAGGGCCAACCATAGACTATCCTGATGCTCTCTACTGGTCACGTTCTACCACATTGACTAAAATATTAATAACTTCAAGTCTGGCCATCTAGCTAGTTTTGATTTCATTTGATTATATTAATAATATATAGCTCTTCATCTTCTCTGTAAAATTAGCAAGAGATATTTTATCAAAACTGATAAAAATCAAGGCAAACCATTTTCACATTGTGCCTCTTATCTGTTTAGTAATTTTTCTCCAAAATAATAAGGTTATTTAGTGTTCCTAGTGTTTCTGTCTGGTGCCATGAGAACAAACAATCTATTCCATGAAAGTCTTTCAAATTCTTGAAGATGGTTATTAGTCCACCACCCTGTCATCTGTTCTCTAGGTAATACATTCCTAGTTCCTTCAAGCAATCTTCAAATGGCAACCTTTTCTTGAACCTATGACTCCTTAAGCTACCATCCTGCCTCTATTTTCTCTTTATATATGTAAGGTGTGGTTTTTTGGTTGTGATTTTTTGTGAGGCACTTGGAGTTAAATGACTTTCCCAAGGCCATATAGCTAGGGAGTATTAAGTGTCTAAGATCCCATTTGAACTCAGGTCCTCCTGATTCTAGGACAAGTGTTTTACCCACTGCACCACCTAGCTATCTCTCTAGTTTCTCTTTTTTCTTTCCCTGCAAAATAAGCATCATTGCTATTATCACTCTTATAACATAGACATGGAAATTGTGGCTAAGGAATTTTAAGTGACTTTAGTAGTGACTCACTCAATTAGTACCAGAGGCAGGATATAAACACAGATCTCTCCAAATCCATGTCTTAGCCTTTCTTCTCACCATGCTTTTGTACATCAAACAAATCCAACTCACTTTCTAGGTCTCATTTCTTTTGCTTTTAATATTTGTCCTGCTTCTCTGCTCTTTCTTTACCTTCCTTTAAAACAATATAAACAAACATGGATCGTATAAAATGGGCCTGGAGCTGGAAAGGGACCTCGGAATTGGAGGGGCCATTTAATCCAACCTTTACAATTTACAGAAACTAATGCCTAGAGAAATAAAGTGATCTGCAGTCATCCAAATAGTAATTTCAGAGATACAAAGCTTTTCACTATAACCTGCTTCCTCTTCCATATTTCAGTTCAATAAAGAGCAAACACATTTCCTTTCATTCTCTTTTAGATACATTGACTCGTTTCCTGAGCTTCCCATCTAGGTCTCATCTCTGCCTTTTCTTTGTCTTTTGGCCTATTCTTACACTCTTGTAAAGGATCTTTCTTTGGCCCCGAGCCTGGGATTTTACTCACTCCCTCAAAGGCCAAAGTTTCATCTTTCAGATGCTCAATGGGCAGTTGGGCTTTAATAATAATAAACAACCTGATAATAATAAACAACCTGACAATTTGCTCAAAAGAAGAAAAAATCATGCCATAAGAATGAGGAATTGCAAACAGTTAATTAAAAATCAAAGATGAGAATAGCAAAGAAGTAATTAGTGAAGTTGTATTCAATTCTTCCTAAGCTAAACCCATAAAGCTTTCATTGAAAATAATTTGCCACTTAATATCGATGTTTTATGGTCCACCACAAATGGCAGAAAATGATCTCATTTGATACATTATCATTGTATTATTAAGTCCTTCTTTGGAGGAAGTTTGAATCAGATCATCCAGGATAAATTTTGATAGAACCAATAAGGAGTCTGAAGTCAAAGAATGGTATCCTCACAGATTTAAAACCAGAAGAGACCATGCATTTACTAACTTTTCCCCATGTGTCATATCATCTGGTCAAACTCTTTATGTTATAAATGACATTCATAGAACTAAAATTGAAAGAGATTTCAAGAGGTCATATAGTCTGGAATCCTCATGTTAAAGTTGAGGAATCTGAGATCCAGGGGAAATGGAAATCTCACAAATAGGAGAGAGTCAACGTTCAAATTAAATCCAGTTCAGTGAAGGTTTGTTTTTTGTTATTATTGTTCAGTCTTTTCAGAAATGTCTGTATGATCCCATTTAGGGTTTTCTTGAAAAAGATAACAGAGTGATTTGCTATTTCCTTGTCCAGCTCATTTTACAGATGGTGTAACTGAGGCAACCAGTGTTAAGTGACTTGCCCAAGGTTACACAACTAATGAGTTTCCAAAGTCAGATTTAAACTTAGAAAAAATGAATCTTCTAGACTTCAGGCCCAGCCCTCTATCCACTATGCCCCAGTGAGTACTTATTAAACATCTGCAATGTGCCAAATAATGTGCTGGGAATTTTAGACAAAAATGATATAGCCCTTGATCTCAAGAAGCTTCCATTCTACTGAAAGAAAACAGCTTATACATAGAAGAATAAATACAAAATACGGACAAAATAACTTTCAAGAGGAGGGAAGAGGTCTTATATAAAAGGTTGTTTGTTAACAATTTTATGGGATTTGCAGAAGATGCAATGGAAAGAGAAGATAAAGCAAGAGGCATAAGAGATTGAAAACTTAGATTCAGTGTTATTCTTGATCTCATAGAAATGGCATCTGATATGTATGAATCACAGAATCTTAAGAATTTTAATTGTTCTAAGAGCTAGCTAGTACAACATTTAATTATTCCACAAGAGGCCTTTCTATATTTCTGAAATGGTTCTTGTTCCCTCTTTATCTGGGGAGTAAGGGATATTCACATTTTATTTTACATGAAAAGAGACAACTTGGATAGATAAAGGGATTTGTGATAAGAGCACCCAAGTTTAAGTTTATTTCTGATATGTATTGCCTTAGCCCTGGGCAAGTCATTTAAAATCTCAATGCCCCTGAAGTGTAGACAAATTGTAAACCTGTATTTACAGAATGAGCTTGCTCCCTGGGAGCAACCTACTTGGAAAAAAATAACAGGTTTGGAGCAGAAAAATATATTTTGTTGACTTCTGAGTAAAATAATAACTAGTATCTACATAGTACTTTGAGTTTTGCAAAGTATTTACCAATATTATTACATTTGATCGGCACAGTAACCTATGAGGCAGGTACTATTATTTCCTCCATTTTACCAATGCAGAAACTGAGCAGACAAGTTAAGTTACTTACTCAGAGTCACATGGCTAGTGGATATCTAAGACAAGATTTGAACTCAGGACTTAGTAACTCCAAATCCAGTTCTCTGTCCATTGTTCTATTTTGCCCTGTACCCCAGCCCCACTGCCAGCTTATAAGTTTTTTGAAGGCTACAAGTGTTTCATTTTTGTCTCTGTATTTTTACATATGACTCAGTGCTTGACACAAAGTAGGTAATTGGAAAACATTTTAATTGAATTATTGAATAAATTGAAATTAGGGAATTTTATTTCATTAAGTCACTCATGATTTTCCCACTTGATCAAGTATGTTTTTGTCTGCTCCTTGGGGTAGGGGTGGAGAGAAAGCAGAACCCACAATGGAACTTTCAATAGGGGAATGTAAAATACACATGCACAGAATTACAATGTGCAAAAGAACATGGTAAATGTAGAAAGAAAATATAAATAAAAATTGCTAAGAAATGTCTAAGAAAATGAAGACGATTTCGAAATGATTAGGAAGTTGACCTGAGGACCTTGAAGGGTGGGTAGGCAGTTTCAACAGACAATGGAGAGAAGGAAAGAGGCAACTAGGATAGATATGGGGATTTATGGTCAAAATGACCTGCATTCAAATCTTACTACTGATACATACATCTTCTGGTTCTAGATAAGTGATTTAAACACTCAGGTGATCCTAAAGTAAAGTGTGGACAAATTGCAGGCCTATATAGAACAAGCTTACTTCCCTGAGAGCAACCCATATAGATACCATTATTGGTTTAAAACAGAAAAATATAATTTTATTAATATCTATATAAAATAATAACTAACATTTTTATAGCTCATTAAGGCTTGTAAAGCACTTTATAAATATTATCTCATTTATTCTTCATAATATCCCTGTAAGCTATTATTATCCCCACTTTACAGATGAGGAAATTAAGAAAGTAAAACAGGTTGCCTCAATTACATGTCCAGGTCATGCACCTATGCCAGCTTATATTTCCAAAATATTTGAATTGGGCAGAGAACTATGGGTATCAACATCGTGTGATAGGAAAAAAATATTGTGTTTAAGAATCAGAAAACCAAAACTGAAATTCTAGATCAGCCAATCCCTCCCTGCTCATGTCACCTTTAGGAAATCATTTAACATCTATCCATCTCACTTGAGGACTCCTTATTTCTCTTCCAGGTTAAATTCATGATTCTATAATCTATGTCTCCTGATTGACAGAAAGTTTCATCTCCTGGGAGAATTCCAAGAAATAATCCATGAAAATTCTTATTAATATAGAATTTGAGCCTGGGATATCCAGGAGGGGCAGCTTGTGGGAGAAGAAATCTTTTCATCGCCAACACATAACAGAATTTTTTTTTTTGGTTATCCAATAAATAAGGCTGTCACATAGCACAGTATTGTACCCAGTACTGCCATTTGTCACCCTGCCTTCTGTAACAGGAAATGTCTAGAGGCAGAGTCTCTGTGGCCAATAATGAGGTGATAGATGGCCACAGAGGGCCCAATGCTGGGGTCTTATGACAGGCTTATTTATTGGGTCAGGATCATTAGAAGCCAATAGCAAAATGCCCTGAAGTCAGCTTGGATTGTCCTTTTTAAGGGAAGCATGGAATGCATATGTTAGCATCTTTTTTATTTTTTTTCCTAGTAATATATTGGCTTTTGGTTCACTGAGAAATTTTCTTCTTCTTTAGGCAGCATCAGAATCCTTTGGTGGAAGTTGGGTGACTCCTTGATATTATACTTTTATTTAGTGAATTAATCACAAACCAAATCTCCTAATCCTCTCTCACTTTGTAAGTAAATAGGAATTGTCTTCTGTTTACACAAAATATATGAAGAAATAGTGCTAGACAGGAAGAAGACAATGACCTTGACCTTCTTGACCTCCATTTTGTTCCTCTTTCTCTTCGTCAAATTGATTTCTTTTTAAAAAATATGTTCTATAGGTACCTTTTATTTTTTTTTCCTCACAGTCTTTCTACCTAGCAGACTGAGCCTTCCCTTGTGATAAGTTTAGCAAAACTTTCCATGCAGTCACACATCTGATAATACACACAATATACTTCCTTAGTCTCTCAGCTCTCTGCTATGAGAACAGAGACATATTTAATTGTTTTCAAGGACTTTCATCAGTTTTTCAGTTATTCAGAGTTTGATTTTCTATTAGTAATGTTTTCATTTACATGGTTGTGGTTATTGTGTGGATTGATCTCTTCATTCTATTGATTTCTCTGTGTATTATAGGATCATGGAGCCAGAGCTAGAAAGGATTACTGAGGTCATGTAATCAATCAACCAACAAGGATTTATTAAGTTCCTACTATTGCCAGGCATTGTGCTAAGCACCAGGGATACAAAAAGGTAAAAAACAGTCTCTGCCTTCAAGGAGGTTACCATCTAATGAGGAAGACAACATAGCAAAAATATATATACAAAGTAAGAAATATATGGGATAATTAGGTGATAATTAAAAGGGAAAGTACTGGAATTAAGAAGGATTAGGAAAGGCTTGGCATAGAAATTAAGAGTTTTAATTGGGATTTAGGCCAGAGGTTAAGTTGTATGCCCACAGTAGTTAGCATCAGACATGGGATTTAAACCCTTGTCCTCTGACTCTGAGGGAAGCTACATTTCTCAGTGTATGAAGTTCCAGGCCTGGAGTCAGGAAAAATCTTCTTCTTGGGTTCAAGCCTGCTTCAAATGTTTTCTAGCTCTGTTATTCTGGGCTAGTCACTTAATTCTTTTTGCCTCAGTTTCTCATTTGTAAAATGAGCTAGAGAAGGAAGTGACAAATCACTCTAGCATCTTTGTCGAGAAAAGTAATCATTTCTCCTAACTCCAAAAGAGTCAGACACGACTAAAAACAACTGAACAACAACAATCTTTGATTCTAAAACCACTTTTCATTATCATAGCATATCACATTTTCCTTCCAAGTTCAAATCTTGTTTTGCTGTTTTTATAAATTCCCTCCTTCATTATTATGAGAGATAAAAAGAGGCTTGGAGTAAATAAAGCTCCATCTTCACATATTCCATGTGTGAATTTGTATTCCATGGATGCATCTTTCATAGATGTACATTGAGTGTATTCCCTTTCTTACATGTTATCTATAAATATACATTCTTTCCATGGATGATATATTTGTGTGTGAGTAGGTCACCTGATTTCTAAGAGAAAAGTTTTAATCCTACTTTATTACTTTGCTGTCATATTAAATACCTTTACTTGAAACTATTTGCATCTACAGAGTGACTAGAAGCAAAGACACTGATTGGGGCTCAAGAGCTATGATTTTGAATGAATACAGACCCCCAGAGTATTTTCAACCTGCAGTAGTGAATGTAGAGTATGTAGTACTCCCAAATACTACAAATTCAATTTAATAAACATTTATTAAATATCTATTATGTACAAATCCCATGAAGAAAAATGTGGGCTAGCTAAACAAAAATTTAACAAGCTCTTCTTCTAGTATATTTGATATTAGTACAGTTGTTACTATCTTAGGCATGAATTTTTTTATGTGCTAGGTCTCATTTTCTCTAACCCTACATTTGAGTTCATTTATGGGGCAGCCTACGTGCTTCTTAGAAAGAAGAAAAGTATAGAGGGAATCTGCTCATGCATATACATGAGCCCTTTTTTGAGGGGAATGCTTTTTCTGATACAAGAACATCTGAATAATTTGGGAGTTGGGAAGGACCTCAGAAGCCATCTAGTCACAACAACTGAGGAAGAATTCTCTTTTTAATATACCTAACAGCTAGTCCATCCTATCTTTGCTTAAAGATTTCTAATGAGAAGGAATTCTCAAGGTAACTTACTCCTCAGAATACTGAGGAGCTGAAGGTGGACAGTCAAGACAAACTTCAAGAGTGATTAATTCAAACCAGGCTTTATTTAAATCTAGAAAATTAAATATATAGATAGATAGATATAGATATAGATATAGATATAGATATAGATATAGATATAGATATAGATATATAAAATCTAACAGTAGAAAGTCCAAGACATTGAGGATCAGTGGACCTAGGAAAATATGATGACCCAGCTATAATGTAGTGAAAAGTTTAGCATTGTTATCCTTGGCTACAGATGGCAGAACAAGAAACAAGAGGTGCCAGTTATAAAAAGGTAAATTTAGACTTCTTCTAAAGGAAAAAATTCTGAAATAGCAGAACTATCCATAGCTGTCACTGGTTCTTCAGGCCGAGACTAATTGATCACTCATCTATTATGTGGTAGAGATGGTACTTTATTTTTTCAGTTATACTCCTAGATACTCTGGAGATGTATTCCAACTCTAATGTCCTGTGAATTCTGAATCTGATCTTTATTAGCTGCGCAATCAGGGCCACATTTTCCACCTCAAAATGATTTGTAATGTCCTTTCTAGTTCTAAATTTAGGTAGTTATCATTTTATTCAGTTGTTTCAGTTATGCCTAATTCTTTATGGCCCCATTTGGAGTTTTCTTGGCAATGATACTATAATGGTTTGCCATTTCCTTTTATAGATCATTTTATAGATGAGGAACTGAGGCAAATAGCATTGACTTACCCAGGATCACTGAATTGGCATCTAAGGTCAGATTTGAACTCAGGAAGTTGAATCTTCCAGATTTCAGATACTGCACTCTATGTACTGTGCCATCTTGCTATTGGTGCTATGATACTTATGTATATATTACTAAATTTTAGATCCAAGACTACTGTATTATTATGTTATTAGGGAGTACCAGTTTTACTCAGAGTGTCTACTAAATGATAAATGGGTTATAATTTGTTGGTGGACAGTGTTCCCAGACCAAGAATTCCACAGGCTAACAAAATCCCAAATCCTTTAAATATTCACATGATATATCAAAAGAGAGAAATTGTCAGTAGAATGTCCATTTGGCAAATAAATTTTAATAGGTAGAAAATGTATGCTCATTATTTTTGCATGTGTCTCTATCTATTAGACATTCAGCCACTGTCTTCTTTAATCATAATTCCTGCCCTAAAGCTTAGGATAGAGTGTTGGCACACAGTAGGACCCATGCTTAATATGATTTTGTTGAATTTCATTAATTTGAATTTATAGCTTGAAGCACTGGATAGATGTTGCAGTATAGGGATTTCAGTCTGACTTTAGGGAAAGCTAATCAGCTAATTAGAGTTAACCAAAATGGCTCCCACTAGGGTCTTCAAGCAGAAGCTTAATTATGGCCAGAGAGAGTTAACCTAAAAAGAATTCCTACTTCCAGATTGGACTAAGGGGTTGGTGAAATCTCTTCTAACTTCTAACTTCCAGGGAGCATCTTTGGTGCTGATTTTTCTTTGCCTTATATCATGGCCTGTGGAGCTACATTGGCAGTGGAATTAGGTGATAGAAGCAACTCATGGAATATCTTCATGAAATTAGAAAGTAATGAAACTGAATCTTCTTTCCCAAGGACCTTCAATACAGAATAAACATTTATGAGCCTGAGCTAAGGGTCCTATCCTACCTGGGGGCCAGAGAGTGCTTTGTATTTCTAGGGCAGTAGAAGGGACTTTCCATTAAGCACTTTATACTGGCTCCTCAAAACCTAAAAATTAACCATAAATACAGATTATACTTCGAAGGGAATTTTGACTTAAGTTATTCAGTAAAATACACCATGTTTCTTCAAAAGAAGTGTCTCAAATAGGCTTAAATACATATTTAATATAGATCTAAGGAGATTCTTTGGCCTACTAATTACTGAGCATGTTTAATCAGGTTTAACAATTACACAGAAGAAGCATAGCCCTTTTATATAAAGATTTATCCTTATCAAAATACTTTTAACATAATGGATTTCATCCATACTGTCTCCGAGACTCTAAGTCCTTATATTCAATCACAATAAAAACTTCTTACAGGTCCAATGGTTATTAAAAATCTAACTACTTACTATGTATGCAGAACCATAACTTGTCTTGAGGCAGTGGGGCTTTACCTCAAGGTGTTGATATCTTGACAATGCTAATAAGAGGAAGATTTAATTCTTCCCTCTGAAATGATTATACAAGGCAACCTTCCCTTGACCCTTAACAGAATTTTCCCAAGGTGACTAAATTCATAGTCAAGGTTCTATATGCAAGATATACAGAATCAGATGTTTATAACAAACTGGAAGTGTAACATGTTAAAGACTTTGAGGTGAAATGAGAGACTTCTCCAATTTCATTTTTTAAGACATCATGAAATAGTCATATTTTTCATATTTGCAAATCAGAAAATGCATTCTCTGCACAGCACTGATATTTTCTTTATCTAGAAAGGTTCTAGAGCAGGGGTTCTCAAACTACGACTTCGGGCCAAATGCATCCCGCTGAGGACGCTGCCAGGTTATGGCAAATGGGCTGAGGGGCGGAGACAGAGTGTGAGCTTTTGTTTTTACTCTAGTCTGGCCCTCCCACAGTGTGAGGGACAGGGAACTGGCCCCCTATTTTAAAAGTTTGAGGACCACTATTCTAGAGGGTTTTGGAATCTATTTCCATCACCAAATCTCTCAGTCAATAAACATTTATGAAGTACCTCTGGTAGGCCAAAGGGATACAAGATATAAAATGAAAAAAAAATCATCATCATCACCATCATGCTGCCCTCAGAGAATCTCCTTTATATTGAGAGATGATGAAATATACACACATGAACCAATATATGCAAAATACACGAAAGGTTAATACAAGATCTATTAATTATGAGAAGGCCAGGTTTTGTGCCATTTTCAGGTAAGCCTTGGCCTGTAGTCTCCTGAAAATCAGATTATAGAAATATGTCGACTTTTTAGGGAGCAAACTTTGCAAGGCAGAGCCAAACTCAGATTTCTTTTCTTGAGCACACAGAACTGACATTAACACAAGTTCCCTGGTAATCAGTCTGGAAGGATTAGCTTTCCCACAGTCCTCTACAGCCCCTTGTCATCTGAAGGGCTCTGAATTTTGAATTTGTCTGGCCCTAGGATTTCATTCTGAAGCTCATTATGTTTTTTTTTTTCATAGTAGCTTTGCAGATCTGGGTGCCCTTAGCCCTCTCTAGCCTTGCAGATGTCCACAAGTACTTTTTTCTAGGCATTTTTCTTAGTTAAATTCCCCCCTATAATTGAGGAGGACCCTTCATAGGCTTTTATAGAGGTAGTGTGAGGTTTATTTCCTGTGCAATTAGGTTTTCTTCAGCTACTTTCTTTGAAATGGCATTTCCACTAAAGCACATTTTGCCACAGGTCTTAGAGCATTTAAATCTCATGACTGTGTGCGTTAGACACTCAGCAGTGAAAGTGGTCAGTTTTACAAAGAGAGGAACAAGTTTCCTAATTTACACAATGTGAATATCACAAATTCTCAGATTGGGAAGGGTTCTCAGAAGCCATCTAACCCAATCAATCCCATTTACAACATTTCTACCTGGACAATAGAATAGAATTGAACCAAATGAGAATGAAATGAGGGCAAAAACATTTTATTAAGCACTCACTATGTCCAAAGATCTGAGCTAAGGATTGAGGATACCAATAAGAAGCATGATAGACCCCTGTTTTCAATAGATCACATTTTAAGGAAGGGAGACAGCACTTAGAGAACAACGTGATGAACATTAGTTCATCACAGAGAGTCTGTTTATTAATTAGGTTGGGATAATATTAGGGCAGATGGCAAGGCTGCATAGATTTTGATTAGCAGTTGACAGGACCTGAGCAAGAAGAGAATAAGTCTAAGTCAGAGTGGAGTGAATTACCTCTGGGATGCCTCCAGCAGAAGTGAGGATGTAGGGCTCAGAATCCATGAGCATTTTCTACTTTGTATGTGATAAATGGACAAGGGGGCATTTAGGATAGGGTTGAGAAAAGTGATGGTTTTTGGTTCCCTCAAGTCAGCCTATGGGACACCAATTGGCCCATTGTGGTAGGAGAAAGGTAGATCACTAGTTCCACTCTGTAGTGGCTTCTATTGGTTGTTAGAAGAATAACCTTTGATTTGGAATCAAATGATATTATCAGATCTTTATAACTATCTTTCACATTTTCAAAGAACTTCACATACATTTTTCTCACTTGAGCCCCAACAGCCCTATGATTTCAATTTGAGATTATTATGATTTCCTTTTACAGATGAGGGAACTGAGACTCAGAGAAATAAAGGACTTTATCAGGGTCAAGGTACAGTGTGTCTGACAAGGGCTGATTAGATTGAAAGGCTCTACCATGGGTTGGAAATCAATAGTCCATATGAACATCGGCAGTTGAAGATAGCTCTAAATGAAAAGTATAGTACTGTATATTTGAAATATAAATTTAAAGCAAAGTAATGAATAAATATTGGCTATGGTTATCCCTTCAATATTGCATGGGATGGGAATATAGCACCATATGATCTGGAAAAATTGCATAATTGTTGAGCCCCCCTCCATTCATATCAGAGTAAAAGTCTGAATTATTACGATATGAAAAGTTAAAATTCATTGATATTATATAATATTATACATATATTTTGTGCGTTTCTGAATTTTTAAATTATTTCTTGGGCAAGTTGCTTAATGTCTCTCAGGCTCAATTTCCTTATTTGTAAAATGTAGAATACTTAGCATCCAAGATACATCTCAGACTGAAATGTATCTTCTCTATCTCTTCTTTCATATGTCTCTCCTTTGCTCTGAAGTATTTGTGGTTTCTCAGACAAGGTAAAAGCAGGTCTCATTGATCTCCCAGTCTATCAATGCCATCTCCCATTTAATGATGGAGGGTGAATTTCGGGCTAATGAATACAATCACAGAAGTATGACTTTAGAAGAGACCTACCAAATATCTATCCCAACTAGGAACCAATTAGTGATCTTCTCCACAATTCACCCAGCAAGGAACCATCTGGTCTCTTCTTGAAGATCTTTCAGTAAGAGGGAGCTCTCTACCTTCCAAGGTAGGACTTGCTTCAGATTCTGGTGCTTCCACTCATTCATTAGGGATAAATTATTTAAACTCTTTGGATCATTTTTCCTTCTGTAAAATGCAGATTTGGATTGGATGACTTCACAGCTCTCTTCTTGGCTCCATTCTTTGAAATTCTACATTCAGTATTCATCCCCTGTGTATTTAACATTGTGCAAAGCAGCTTTTTGGTATTTAAAAAGACCAATTGCTTCTGGCTGACATTTGGGAGTAGCACTCCAAAAACCCTTGAGTATCAGAAATATTCTCCCTAGGTAAGATTAATAATCTAGCCAGCTCAAGAGTCTTTCTCCAATGAGTCCAAGGACAATATGTGAGAGTCCCAGATAGACTGTCCTGTAAAAGAGAATCAAAATCTGTTTGTTTGAATTACAATTTTTGAATTAGAAAACCAAAATGCTCTAGAGAGATGATGAGTACTGGTTCCATGTTGAAGTGATCATGACTCAAGTATCATCTCTGATACTATTGGTGCACTAAATGATAATGATAAATAAAACATAAAAATAAAAACAACTAGCATTTATGATATTTACAAAGTATCTTATGATTATGATCTCATTAAAGCCACACAAAACTCTGGGAAGTAGGTGCTATTATTATTCCCATTTTACATATGAGAAAACTGAGGCTAGGAAACTTAATTGTCTTGCCGAGACAGACAGTAAATGGTGCAATGGATAGAGTGTCAGATCTGGAGTCAAGAAGACTCATCCTCCTGAATTCAATTCTGGCTTTAAACAATTACTAGCTGTGTGACCTGGGCAAATCACTTAACCCTATTTGCCTCAGTTTTCTCAGCTGTAAAATGAGCTGGAGAAGGAAATGGTAAATTATGCTAGTATCTCTGCCAAAGAAACCCCAAATGAGATCAATGAAGAATGAGACATGAAAAGACTGAACAATAATAGGTCATAAAGCTGGTAAGTGCCTGAGGGTAAATTTAAACTCTACTCTTCCATACTCCAAGACCTGGATTCAACACCACTTAGGCAAATCACTTAAATTCCCTAGATCTGAATTTCTCATCTGTAAAAAGAGGAAATTAGACTAGACAGTTTCCAAGTTCTTTTTTAGTTCTAAGTCTATGATCTTAAATATTTCAGTACTCAGATTTAATCAAATAACATAAAGGTATTAAGTTTAGTTTTGGTTATCACATTTTAGCAAGGGCATTCACAAGCTGGCAAGTGTCTAGAAGAAGACATTAAGGTTAGTGGAGGGTCTTGAACTTATGCTATAATAAAGTAAGTTGAAGAAACAGGGATAGTACTTCTTTTTTTCCCAATAATATATTTTCTCGAATATATGTAAAGATACTTTTAAATATTCATTTTATAAGATTGTGTTCTAAATTTTTCTTTCCCTTTCCCATCCCCAAGATGGCAACTAATCTGATAGAGGTTAAATATGTCCAATTCCTTTAAAAATATCTCCATATTTGTCATGATGTGCAAACAAAATCAGACCAAAGGGGGAAATAAAACACAAGAAAAACAAACTAACAAAGAAAAAAGGGGAAAATACTATACTTCAATTCACATTCAGTCTCCATAATTCCTTTTTGGATGAGATTTTTTTCCCCATACCAAGTCTACTGGAATTGTCTTGAATCACTGAATTGCCCAGAAGAGCCAAGTCTTTCACAGTTGATCATCACATAATCTTGTTGTTGCTGGTCACTTCAATCAGCATTAGTCATGTAAATCTTTTCAGGCTTTTCTGAAATCAGCCTTAGAGCAGTACTTCTTAAATATTTTCCACTTGCAGCCTCCTTTTGCCCAAGACATTTTTATATGACTCGGGTATATAGGTATATAAAGTAGGTGCACAAATCAAACAATTACTCATAATAAATTATAATTTTAAGACTCCCACATTTAGTTACAAGAGTCCATATGGGATCATGACCCAAAATTGACTAGGGCCAAGAGAAATCTTGGGAGAGACATAGGACCATAGATTCAAAATGGAAGAAACTTAGATCCACATAGTCCAGATCCCTCAGGTTTACAAATAAGGAAGCAAGACTCAGAGAAATAATATGTCTTGCCCAAGATTTTATTATTCTTCATTCAATCATATCTGAATCTTTATCACCCTGTGAACAGTAGCATGCTAGCATAGTCCATGGGATCTTCTTGGCAAAGATATTGGAGTTATGGTTTTACCATTTCCTTTTCCAGTAGATTAAGGAAAACAGAGGTTAAGTGCCCAGAGCCACACAGATAGTAAGTATTTGAGTACAAATTCGAACTCAGGACTTCCTTACTTCAAGCCCAATATAGTTCCTTGTCTAAAGTTTAGGCAGGTAGTAAAAAGCAAAACTCTTATTTAAATTTAGGTCCTCTGATTCCAAGTCGAGTACTCTTTTCAGTGAATCTTACCACTTCAAGCATTTGAAGGGCTGTCATAGGGAGTCGGGAGACTGAGAGGGAGATAAATGACAGAGGAGAGATTTGACTTGTTCTGTATGCAGCCAGAGAATGAAGAAATAGGAGAAACCAACAGAAGAAATGTTAGAGAGGCAGATTTCAACTTGATATAAGGACAACCATTTTAATAGCAGAGATACTTGTAAGCATAATGGACTGCCTTGGATTCCCCCTCACTGCAGGGCCTTCCAGAAGAGATCGAATGACTGAGTACCTATTGGCAATAATAATCGAATAAATGGTAGAACAGATTTTCAGTCAGTTATCAGTTCTTAGAGTTCTTAATTGGAGGCTCATATGCTAATTTTTTAAATCTTTTGATAGCCGTATTTGATTTTTTGATAGCCATAATTGATTTCCTTTGTAATCCTTTATATTTTATTTTATGCATTTAAGAACATGATGCTGAATTGGGATGCAAAGGCTTCTCAAGAACTCTAAAGAACTCTGTCTCTCTCTCTCTCTCTCTCTCTCTCTCTCTCTCTCTCTCTCTCTCTCTCTCTCTCACTCACTCATACACACATGGACAGAGAGACAGAAAAAGATAGACAGAATCAGAAAAATAGAGAAATAGACAGGGAGAGTCAAAGAATGAAAGATAGAGATGGAGAGACAGAGAGAGACAGAGACAATAATTAATAATCCTTGGATCAGATGTTCCCTGAAGTCCACTTAAGCTTTGAGATAACATTTTTTTGTGACACTAAGGGATTTGATTGGAATAGGTGACATTCCTTCCAACACTAAAGTTCTGCAATTCTGAGATTCTACACAGGATACAACTATTCTTTCTTGGCTGTAGGAAAGAATTAAAATACTTTTCTGTTTAGTAAATGTTATGTCCTTAGCCAATACTCATCTGTGTGTAGATTTTCTTTAGCTAATGTTTTATCCCAAATGAGTTTTCCTCAGCTACCCAGCACACTTCTACACTTAAATAATCATTTTGAGTCTACAATTCTGCTTTGCCCAATTAGAGGGCTCCAGAAATGCAAACTACTTTGAACATTAACCTCAGCAAGATGTAATTAGGAAATTGGCAGCTACTAAAGATTATATTCTGCATTCCAAAGCCAAATGTCAAAACATTAGGGTTTTCCTGTTAGAAATTTTTCCACAACACTGAAGAAAAAGAGAGACAGATGGAGATAAAGAGAAAGAAACAGAGACAAAGAGACAAAATGAGACAGAGACACAAAGAGACACACACAAAGAGATAGGGAGAGAGAGAGAGAGACAGAGACAGAGAGAGAGAGACAGGGGAGAGAGAGGGAGAGAGAGAAGAGAGAGAGAGAGAGAGAGAGAGAGAGAGAGAGAGAGAGAGAGAGAGAGAGAGAGAGAGAGAGAGAAGAGAGAATCTACTCAAACACCAATAACCAAATTGGATAAAAGGTCAGTCTTCTAGCCAAGGAACTCTTAACTGGGCAAATGTCAGGCCATCCCAGCAATTTGGAACTATTAGCTGCTGCTCTACCAGTAAAGGGAGGGTAGTAGAAATAATAGAGGACACTGACACTGATCCAGTCTCTTCTTTTTACCAATGCCTCCCAATATAAACTCCCATAGATATCTCGAGAAATGCACATGGCTTTTTACTAAATTGATTCAAATGAACAATATATGGCTTTTAGTATTGTCCATTCAGCAATGGACCCAATCTTTTCAGAAAGGTTAAAGGATTTGTCAATGGTCATATAATTTATTGGGTGTCAGAAGCAGAACTGGAAACCAGGTCTTTCTAACTTTTAAGTGCTACCCCTTATTCCATAGCCCATGATGACCTCTCAAAGATATTTAAGCTTCTCAGTTCATGGAGCTGGTGTCTCACTTCTGGGATAAGAATTTGAATTTGAGAATATGTTGTTTCTTCTATCTCTCTATCAAGTAGATTATTCCTTAGTTGCAATTGTGTCATGAATATCTCTATATATTTTAGGAAAATATCTCTATATATTATAGGAAAAACAATTGTAAGACAGAGAGAGAGTGAGTGAGAGAGAGAGAGAGAGAAGGAGAGGGAGAGGGAGAGGGAGAGAGAGAGGGAGAGGGAGAAGGAGAGACAGAGAGAGAGAGAGAGAGAGAGAGAGAGAGAGAGAGAGAGAAAGAGAGAGAGAGAGAGAGAGAGAGAGAGAGAGAATGAGACAGAGACACAGACAAAATAGAGACAGAGAGATAATAGAGAGACACAAAGAGACAGAGAGAGACAGAGATAGAGAAACAAAGACAGAGATGGAGAGAACAGAGAAAGACAGAGACTGAAACAGAAACATATAGAGAGTTGAGGTTGGGAGATAGAGAGACAGAGAGATAGATAGGTAAAAATATATAGATTCTGCAGATAGATAATATATAATACAATTGGTATTATAATATATTTAATAACAGCTATCATTTATAGAATGCTGAAAGACTTACAAAATGCTTATACTTTACATGATCCTTCCATGTGTATCTGCCTGCTTCGAGTCCCTTCATTTCAATATATCCTTTATTTAGCCTCTAAAGTAAATTTTCTAAGGCACCAGTCCAACCATGTCATCCCTCTACTCAATAAATGCCAGTGCTTCCCTATCACCTCCAAGATCAAATACAAAATCTTCTTTGGCATTCAAAGCCATTCATAATCTAGCCCTCCTACTTCCACCTTTCTAATCTTACACCCTATACCACCCCCACCCCCATCCCCTCTCATACTCTTCAGTGCTGTTCTTCACCAAAACATTTCAAGTCTGGACTCCAGGTCTTTTCACTAATTACTGCTTACACCTGGAAGGCTCCCCATCTTCATCTCCATCTCTGTATTTCCCTGAGTTCTTTCAGTTCCCAGCTGAAATCCCACCTTTTAGGAGGAAGCTTATTCCAATCTCTCTTTAATACTAGTGCCTTCTCTCAGCTGGTTATTTCTTGTTTATCCTGTATAAGGGTTGTTTGTACATGTTCGTTTGCATGTTGTCTCCATCATTAGATTGGGAGCTCTCTGAGGACAGAGACTGGCATTTTCCTTTATTCATATTCTTAGAAGTTTATACAGTTCCTAGAACACAAAGGTCTAATAAGTACTTATTGATTGTGGACTGATTTGTTATCTTATTTGCACGAGTACTTGTCTTCTCCATGAGGATACAACTTCTTTTGGGGAAGAAGGAAAACTACTTATGTCATAATTATATCCCCAGCACCTAGCCCAATCATTGATACTAAATAAATACTTGATTAAATCATTGATTGAATATAGTTTTCATAATACAAATGGAGAAATCAAGACTCTGAAAGAGTAAATTATCCGAGTATCATAGATTTCACACCATACAATATCAGGATCACAGATTCAGAGACATGAGAATTCAGAAGCTATTTAATCCAACCATTTATGACTGAGGAAACTGAAAAGCAAAAGAGGCAAGTTATGTTTTTTAGAGTCACACGGGGGGCAAGCAACCTCGCTGGAATTTGAAACCATCTCCTCTGACTCCAAATCTCCTCTTCTTTCTTTTGACCCACACTTCTGATCTGGCCCATGGACACAGAGCTAGTAAGTGATTCTAACCTAATTCTGATCATTCCAAAACCAGCCCTCTATTCCCTGAGCTACATCTCTTCCCCGTTGCCTTTCCATTAGGTGCAATGGACTCACTTGACATCCCTCAATCTGTAGAAATTTCTACTGCCTTTGACAAACTGACAAGCGTTTTTCTATAGCAGTACAGAAATGGGTTGACAACTTGTTTAGTTAAAGGCTAAAGGGAAAAACCTCTTTCAGATTTAAAGAGCACATCCTTTTAGTTTTCAGTGAAAGCACTCCATCTGGAGACAGAAATTTCATATTCATGCCTAGTCTCATGAAATGATAGTTTAGAGCCCATAAATTAATTAGACACACTGACAGACAACATGTGACCCTCTGGAGTGACACAGTCATGGTTTCCTGATAAGTGTGCAGTATACTTAGAAGCATTCTAATGGTTTCATAATCATTTCTGAATCATGGACAATTATTCCTGGTACTAGACTGTGTTCTCCTGAAGAAAGCAACTTTATGCTTTGGGAGAATACCAAATAACGTTGAACACTTGCTTTAGTGATTTCTTAAGCACTTTCCCCCATCTCTGAGTCATAACAATTTGAGTTTTTTCAAACAAACATTTCATTTTTGGAATTATTGAAAAGAAATGAACTTTCAGTTTGGGAAGTCCTATTATTGCAGTTCACAATTCATAGATGAATCACAGAATTATAGGCTGGCAGAGCTACAAGGGAAACTCAATAACTATCTAATTAAACTTATTCCCCCAAAAGATTCCTACACACAACTTGGGTGATAAGTGGTCACCCATCTTTGCCTAAATACGTTCAATGAGGAGGACCCAGTGATTGAAAAGAGCACCACCATGCTCCCTTACCCTGAAGTCTTCTGTTCTCCCATCCTCAACTCCTTTATGTCATTCCCAAATATTTGCAAAATATTTGGACTTAATGAACTCTTAAAGCCTTTTCTAGGCCTAAAATTGACTCTATATGTCTAATATATAAGTACAAGCAATTTACTTATGTCAAGTGGAAGCAAAGTATCTTACCCAGGGTCTCCCAGCTGTTAAATATCAAAGGCAAAATGTTAACCTAAGTTTTCCTGACTCCAAGTTCAGAATTACTTCCAATGTGCCACAACTATCATATTACCCACATAGTACTATTCAGGTGCAATTCTTATCTAAATAAGATGGGAGCAAGTCATTCTGACAGTGTTTAAATGCCAGTGACAACCAGATCACTCTGTGCCTGAAAACAACTTTGAATGGTTTGGCAAATGCTATCAGTACATCCTTGGGAGAGTGATTAGGATACCTGTTATCTTCTTTCCAAATATTGTGTGCTACAAGAAGACTTTCTTGGTCTATCTTGCTCCTGCTGTCTTTCTCCTAAAATTACATAATTCCCTTTTACATGTACTTACATAATGTCATTCCTAGCTAGACAACTGCATCCATTATCCTAATCCTCAAATAACCCTGTGCTGGTAAACATTTAATAACCACTTCTCTCCCCCCCCAAAAAAAAACACATTTGCAGGACAAACTTTTAGATTTAACTTGTATTGCTAATATTTTCTCCATCACTTTCTTCAGTCTAGATCATCAACAAAACAATAACTCAAACTCTTATTGTAGTGTTTAGTAATTTCTAAGGTTAAAAAAAGGTCATATTGAACATTTAACAATCAGCTCTCTTAAGCCAATTTGGTCTAACTCCTTTCCCTAGACAAGGGTTTCTTAAACTTTTTCCACTCGTGACCCCTTTTCTCCTAAGAAATTTTTATGTGACCCCAGGTATATAGAGATATAGAATAGGTATACAAATCAAACATTATAAATCATAATTCCAGGACTACCAGAGTTTTGAGACTCCATGTGGATTTAAGAGGCTGAGCCCTAGAGCCTCATCAGAACTATTGCCTAGATTATTGCAAAGCCTCTCTGCCTCAGGTCTCTCACTGGGCCATTTTGTTGCCAAAGTAATTTTCCTTAAACACAGATCTAACCAGATGATTCCCCTACTCAACCTGCTCTACTGACTTCTTATTGCTTCTAAAATGAAATATAAATGCTTCTATTTAATTTTTAAATCTTTACCCAAGCAGACTACAAGCTATCTTTCCAGACTCAATGGACATTATTCTCAATCCTGCATTTTGGGATCAATGCCTGTGAAGCATCTCTTTCATATTTATGCCTTACAGAGACTCACTTCCTTTAAGATTCCGCTCAGACTCCGTCTTTCACATGAAACCTTTCCTGAATTCCCCAATTGGCAGTGCCCTCCCTCACAAACTATGTGGCATCTTAATTACTATGGATGCACTTGTAATTATTAATTTTATATCTAGGTGATATAAATGTGTATGCTATTTCCTCTTTCCCCCATTAAAATATGAATTCTCTACAAAGAGGGGTTATTTCATTTTTTTGATCTTTGTATTTCCAATATTTACCTAAGTATCTGGCACATAGTAGGAGCTTAATAAATATCTGTCAATTGATTGATTGACAGACAGAGCAGGCATTTAGGGTTAGGGTTAGGGTTAGAGTCGGGAGGCATTTAGGGTTAGGGTTAGGGTTAGAGTCGCGCATTTAGGGTTAGGGTTAGGGTTAGAGTCGGGGGGTTAGGGTTAGGGTTAGGGTTGGGTTAGGGTTAGGGTTAGAGTCGGGAGTCGGGAGTCGGGAGTCGGGAGGCGGGAGTCGGGAGGCGGGAGGCGGGAGGGAGTCGGGAGGCAGCGCGCATTTAGGGTTAGAGTCGGGAGTCGGGAGTCGGGAGGCAGGGTCGGGAGGCATTTAGGGTTAGGGTTAGAGTCGGGTTAGGGTTAGAGTCGGGAGTCGGGAGGCATTTAGGGTTAGAGTCGGGAGGCATTTAGAGTCGGGAAGTCGGGGAGTCGGGAGGCGGGAGGCAGAATTTAGGGTTAGGGTTAGGGTTAGGGTTAGAGTCGGGAGGGAGGCAGGGAGTCGGGAGGCGGGAGGGTCGGGAGGCAGAGTCGGGAGGCATTTAGGGTTAGGGTTAGGGTTAGAGTCGGGAGGGTTAGGGTTAGGGTTAGGGTTAGGGTTAGAGTCGGGAGGCATTTAGGGTTAGGGTTAGAGTCGGGAGGCATTTAGGGTTAGAGTCGGGTTATCTTTGTCACCTCGGTGACTCAAGTGATGGCCTTGTAATCAGGAAGCTGCCTATTTATGAGTTCAAATCCAGCCTCAGTCCCTTATTAGCTGTATGACCCTGAGTAAGTCATTTAATAGTTACCTACCTCTATTTCCTCAAATATAAAATGAACATTGGGGCAGCTAGGTGGTGCAGTAAATAGAGCACCAGCCCTGAATTCAGGAGGACCCAAGTTCAAATCTGGTCTCAGACACTTAATACTTCCTAGCTGTGTGACCCTGGGCAAGTCACTTAACATATATAATGAGCACCTAACTCAGAGGATTGTCGTGATGATCAAATGAGAAGTTCTTATCACAGTGACTAGTATATGGAAGCTGCTTCAGAAATGTTTATTCCATTCCCTCCTTTTCCTCTCACAACCTCAGCCCAGTGTCTGACACCTTATAGGTATTTTAGAAATGCTTATTAATTGGTTGACTGATTCCTTGGCAGGGACACCAAATCATCTCACAACAGATTTCTAACTAGTCCATTTTGAAGAAAGCTTAGGATATTTAATATCCATTATTAAATCTCTTCACCTCTAGAATGACCTTTATTGTCAAGAAAACTATTGTTCTTATTTAGCCAAATTTCTTCTGAGGAAAGTCTAACATATAATTTTTATGGCTAGAGCATTGGGTGTGTTTCAGTTAATAAGCTGAGATCCTGGGTCAGAAAGTGTATATGAGTATATAGGGAATCACTTATTGGGGATCTGAATGGGGATTGAACCCCCTGACTCCTGATCCCAAGAACACCCTGTACCAAATTCAGAATACCATTTTCTCTTGAAGGTGCAATGATCATAGTTTCCATTATTGTTCACAAAACATTTTACAAAAATTATTTTTATCTAAACTTGCAACAACTAGGTACTGTTATTATATGTATTTTTACAATCGAAGACTGAAGCTCAGAAAAATAAGGCAGTTACATGTCAAGTCAACAAGCATTTATTGAGTGTTTACTATGAGCCAATGGGTTAAGACTAGGAATACAAATATGAACAGAAAAAAGAAAGCTTCTCATCTCAAAAAAACTTACATTTTAATGGAAGAAATTATTATTCTGTCATGTCCAGTTCTTTGTGACCCCCATTTGGGATTTTCATGGCAAAATTAATGGACTGGCTGAGCTTTTCCTTCTTCAGGTCTTTTACAGATGAAAAAATTAAGGTACACTAAGTGAAGTGATTTGCCCAGGGTCATATACCTAAAAAGTTTTTGGGGCTGAATTTGAACTCGTGAAGAGGAGTTTTGTTGTTGTTGTTTTTTTTTTTTTATTCCAGACCCAGTGCTCTATGTCCCTAAAAGAAAAAGCAATACATAAAAAGGAGCAGCTAAAAATTGTGAGGGTATTGTGGAGAAATGAAGGGGCCTGACAATTAGACTTTGTTGAGAAATTTCAGGAGAGTCAGAAGTGCAACTTGAGAGAAATAAAGATATGAATTACTTGGATATCCTCCTTAAAATGGAAGCTGGAAGGAACTAGCCAATAAGAGGGGGAAGTTATAAGGGCAGAGGGTACTTTCACTATGTCAAGTCCAGGAAAGTCAGAAGTGGAACTAGAGAGGAGTGAAAGGTTACACAGGTGTCAAGCATCACAAGTTAGGATTTGAATTCAAATCTTCCTAAGATCAAGTCCAGTTTTCCATCCATTAAACCAATGACGCCTCTAGCAAAACTAGGGAGATTTGGTAAGCATGGGAAGAGGGGAAAATTAGAAATAACTGGTTATGGATATATGGTTCTTTTCTATTACAAAATGCCTGACACACTTTTTAAAGTTATTATCTTTTTCTTCTTCTTTATGCAACCATAATCCCCATTGAGTCATCATAAAACCCTCTTAACTGGTCTCCTTGCCTCTATTGTCTTTCTTCCACCCAAATAAATTTCACTCAAATAGATCTGTGAGTTGCCTATTTGGAAGTTTGCACTGACAAGGCAGATCTCAAGCCGAATGTTTTCCCCAACTCACACAATTCTTGGATATATTTTCCCAAAAATTTATCTCAGGAGATTGACCAGGAATACTTGAGACCTTGTTCTTTCTTCTGAAATCTTGAGGGTAGCATTGGAGACCTCTGATGCCCATGTCATCATATCTTGCCTTCCCCATATAACCAGACAATGTTCTCGTCCTATTAGACAGTTTCTAGTTGATATCTTTTACTCCTTTACTTTCTCATTAACAACATATTGTATCCTACTCCCCTTCACTATCCTCCCCATCCTATGTGGTAGCCATCTTTAATTCTCCAGAAACTGTAGGATATTCTGTATTTTACCCAGCTATACTAGACAAATGTTGATATTGAAATTATGTCCTTTAGTGTCTTTTGGTGAGAAAGGGGGACATGGAATTAAGAGCATCCTAAACCTTCTTAGCTCCAGGCTGAATATTCCATTTGTTTCAATCAACTTGCACACAGTATGGACTCAAGGCTTTCCTGGAGAGATTTCTTAAAATAGACAGACTAGTGTCCATTAAACATTGGAAGGTCCAAATAAGGGGGAACACATTGTCTGGGTCACAGATAAGAGAATCAGAGCAAATAATGAGAAATGGTCTAGGAGTCAGGCAGAAGGAACTGATACCTGGGCCATAGAGAAGATCCCAGTCTGATCCATCATCGAATAGTACTAAATTCGGATTCTATATGTTATGGGTTTACGTCCTAACTCTAACATTTCCTAGTTATGTAGCAAGCTACTTAGCTTCCCTCAACCTCGGTTTCTTCATCTGAAAGATGGTGATAATAATAGTACCTATTTCCCAATGTTGTAGTGATGATTAAATTAGACAATATTTAAATCATTTTGCAAACTTTAAAATATTATATAAATACTAGCTATTTTAATTGTTATTATTTTTTTTCAATTTTCTCATTTGTAAATTGGGGATGATAATTGTATTAGATGAGATAGTCTCAGATTTAGGAAACCAAAGCAAAGGGCCATTTCCTATAGTGACTATGAGACTTTGGATAATTCATTTAACCATCAGTGTTTCAAACAACTCCCTCGGGCTCTTAAGTTGCTCTCTTGCCCTGATTGAGGAAAGTTTTCTTCTGAGGAAAATGCCCAGTGTGAACAAGAACCACAACTAAAATTACTCTTAATGATATCAGAATAAGCTCGTGCATGAGATGTACAGCCTTTAAGAAAGATCAGTCTGGAGAAACCTCTTTTTGAATTTGTGTTCTTTTGCATTCCTGCTTTGCAAATCCCCCCGAATTATTATTATTGTTACTATCAGACATTCTGCACAGCTGGTGACGTATAGAGATGAAAAATCCCAATTCAACTACATCCTGGAAGATGTCAAGTGTATACTGTTTATTAGTTTAGAAGCTTACTAAATTTAAACAGCAGCATTAACATGGCCGTGGGTTCTCTTGACAGTTTTAAAATTCCTCCTTGGGGGGATTTCAGTAATGCTGTCTAATCAGCTTAAGGAGTTAATTAAACAGCTGTCACTTAGCTTCCTAATTCTGAGACTTGATGCAATGAGATTGGAAATTAGTTATGCATGATTGAGGAGTGATTTCTAAGATGGCCAAAGTTGGCTTCTGTGAAGTGCCACAGGGCATAGCCCCTGTTTCTGGGATTGAGAGGAGGCGACAGTCCAGAAGATTATGCTGAGGATCCTGGGAAATTATTGGGTTGCCTATCGAGAGCAGGAAGGCCAGTGTCTTCTCCGCCTGGAGCTCACCCCTGGCGATGTAAGATGTGTCCTTCCCCCTTAGAACAGTGGTTTGTACTAAAGGACAAGCTGTGGTCATATGTTGGAGAATAGCTGTGGGTAGAGTTTAGTGCCATATTGTGGGAGAGGTCACTAGTGGAACTAGATGGGAGTTATTTACCTGAATATTTTGATTTCACCAAATGGGACTGTTGTGAGTCCAGAAGCAATGCAGCTGACCTGATACAGTTTGAGTCAACTTTCCCTCAAGCTGGATTGATCTGTCATATAACTAGAGATCTACTGGGCCAGGAGGTTTCAAAACTTTGTTGGGGAGCTCCTGAGACCCCCAGGAATTTCATTACCAAGTCTTTTAATCTCCTTGTCAGAATATTGAACTGTATTTAGCTCCACGAGGATTGCTTTTCCCTCAGGCAATTGTAAGATGACAATTTTATTAAAAGAACAATTAGAACTCTCAAGCTCTGACTGTTCCATTTTCCAGGATGCAGAAATATGACCAGATCATAAACTTTTTTTGGGGGGGGGAGGGGATAGGGAAATAATCAAGAGCCTTCCCTTTTTCTAAAACACTGAAGTTCTATTTGTTGAAATTCTACTCATATTCATTCAACAAGCATTTTATTAAACACTAACTACACCTGGGAGATTTACTACAGATCAAAAGCCACCTTTTCCAGGAAGCCTTTTTTGATTTCTCTCAGTCAGAACTCACCTCTCCTTCACCCTAACTCCTATCATAATTGGCCTTTTATTATACTGATTTACATACCCTTTTAAAAGATTGCAAAGTGTGTGGGAACCAGTTAGGTAGTGCTATAGATAGAATGTCTAACCTGGATTCAAAAATACAAATCTATTTGTGTTCAAATCCAGCATGCAAGATTTACTAGGTATGTGACACATGTGTGCATGTATGTATGTATGTGGACTAGAATACACACAGTAAATAGTGCTGGGCTGGATGGAGTCAGGAAGTTTACAGCCTTACAGTTTGTAATATGCTTTCCTGTAAGTCTTAGAAGTTTTTTTAACAGATGGAAAAACTGAAGCTTAAAGAGATTAGTACTAGGGAGATACAAAAATAAAAATAACATAGTCTTTATCCTCAGAGAATTTATATCCTACAACAGGAGATAGTATGTAGATGGAGTGTCCCCAAAATCTTAGTGATGCTATTTATACATACAGGTAGATGGCTCAGTGAATAGTGATGATCTGGAGGGAGTCAGGAAGAGACACACACATACATATACACATTTAGACTATCTTATGTGTACATATATACATACATGTCTATGTGTGTATTATCTATGTGTATATAATAACATATACAAAAATATCAGGAAGGGATAAAGAAACAGTGATGAATAAGGCATAATATGCTCTTCAGAAAGCTTAATAACTGAAATTTACATATCATTTGAATCTTTCAAAGTGGTTCATCTATATTATTTCATTTGTATTTCACAAATATGCTATGAAATAGGTAATATAAATGTTATTATCCCATTTTATGGCTAAAATGAAATTGAGGCTCAGAGAAATTTGTTTGGGGTAAGAGTGCTAGCTGTTGAGGGAAGAATTGAATTGAATTCCAGTCCAGAATTTGCTCAACTAAATTATTGTGGTTATTTAGTAGTTTTAATCATGTCTCTTTGTCATCCCATTTGGAGTTTTCTGACCAAAGATATTGGAGTGATTTACCATTTCCTTCTCTAGTTCATTTTACAGATGAGGAAATTGAGGCAAATAGGATTAAGTGACTTACCTTGTCACTTTCATTTTCATTCAGTCATTTTCAGTCATCTTGGAGTCTTTATGACCCATTTGGAGTTCCTTTGGCAAAGATGCTGGATCAGTTTACCATTTCTTTTGCTGGTTCACTTTACAGATAAGGAAACTGAAGCAAACTGGGTTAAGTGACATGGCCAAAGTAACATAGCTAGAAACTGAGACCAGATTTGAATTCACAAGGATGGGTCTTCCTGACTGCCTCTAGATCAGCCACTATCCACTGTGCCATTTAGCTGTGTGTACATATAAACATATGTGCATGTATGAATATATATATATGTGTGTGTGTGTATACATATATATATATATATATATATATATATATATATATATATATATATATAGCATCACTAAGATTTTTGGGACACTTCATTTATATAATATCTTTCTTTATAGAACATAAGCTCTTTGAAGAGAAAAACTATTTCATTTTTAGCTTTGTATCCTACAACACCTAGTAGCACAGTGCCTGGCACATGTGAGTATTGGTTGGTTAATCGATTGTACATTGGAATAATGGAAAGAGATTAAGATCTGGAGTCAAAAACCTGAGCTGGAATCTCACTTCAATCACATAATCACCTTAAGACTATAAACAATGTTACACTAGCCACTCTATGCTTCAGTTTCCCTATCTATTCAATGGAGTAGGTAATACTTATAGGACTGTTATAAGGAAAGCACTTTGCAAACTGTAAAACTGGATGGATGGATAGATGGATGGATGGATGGATGGATGGATGGATGGATGGATGGATGGATGGATGAATTACTACCCTGAATCTGACAGGTAAGAATTCTGGCTGGCAGTCTATTCTTCTGGGGGTCTGTCCACGGTTTTCTGGAGCACTTGGGGATCCCTACTCCGACTTCTGCCAGCCAACCTTTTCTTGCCATCTCGTGTGGCTGCTAAAATCCAGCAGTCTCCCCATCACCTCCCATAGCCATTAAACCCAGAGACTGAGACACTTTAAAATAGGACAGGAAATAAATCTGACTGCAGAGCAAATAGCAATGTGGCTGATATTTCTCCACTCATTAAAAGACGCATCCTAGTTATTTATAGAGTCGCAGCATTATTGCTAATGAGATACACTGTTTCTCTGGTCATCTGGGCCTCCTGTTTAATGTGGTATAAATGAAAAACCTGCAGCTCACCATCATTATAGGATTTCCTGTTTATTTTCTGGAGACGGCCATAATGGAGCTTTTCAAAGGCAACAAGAGACAAGGATAAGATGATGTGATATTCCTCTGTTTATTAGCTTATTGATTTCTGTTGAGAGAGAAATAGACGATACTTCAGAAATCATCCACAGTGCCGAGAATACAACCAGGTGCACTGACAGAATAGGACAGCCCTCTTGAAAAACCTATGGCTGTTAAGTCAAGACTCCAGTTGGTACCTGATAACTATGACATCCTAGAAAAAAGCATGCCTTTTATGTTTCCATTTATCTATCTATCCATCTGTTTGTTTGTCCATCTGTGCATCTATCCACCCATTCAACTACCTATAATCTATCCATACATCTATCTCTATTAACCTGTCTATCATGCTAGAATGCAAAATGAGCTCTTTTCAACATTAAATGCCTTTTTAATTTCATTACCATTGGAGGTAAATACTGTAGGTTATTTTTGTCCCTGTTTTTTTTACAGTTAAGGAAAAATACCCACTAAGATTAAGTGATTTACTCAGGGTGAATTCCTTAGAAGCAGAGACATTGTTTTTACAGGAAAGCAACATTCATAATGAATACAACAATGTAAATTTATACATATACATTACATTTACAATGTAAAATTACATGCAACAATTTATATTGTTGTATACTTTGTGAATATTGAAATAAAATGAATGAATGAAAAGCAACAACCATTCAGAGGAATCTAGGCAATATGAAAACAAAAGATATCAGCAAAATCTATTTTTACATGAAATCTTTCCTGTTTTCAATGAGTTTACAGAATATCAAGAATAGTATTACAAATAGAGAATTGGAAGGCCCTTAGAGATTATACGGCCCTATTCCTTCAATTTACAGCTATGGAAACTAAGGCCCATTAAATGCCTTTTCAAGATCATATAGGTGACAACCGTGTTGACATTCTGGATACCTTAGAATCAGCCAGAGTCAGAATAAGCAAAAGTCTTTATTCTTGGTCTTTAGCAGTAGAAGGGAAGGGGATGGACACATAGGATCTCCATGACCTCACCTCTTCGTCTCCCACCCAGAGTTGAGTCTGGCTAGTCTCACTCTACCTCCGAGTCCCTCCCACAATTCTCTGTATACACCAAACGATTGGGCCAGCACAGGATAGTGGGAAGGGCCATTTTCCAAGCATATTCTAATAGAGTATTGTCCAATCAGTAATTAGCCCCAAGTGCTGGATTGTCTAACCTCAGTGCATTGACTCAAGAGTTTCAGCCCTTTACAGTGATAAATGGCAGAGCTGCTATTTGAAATCTGGTCTTCAGACTTCAGATCTATAATCTACTGTATCTCACTGCCTTACATGGTGAGCTACTGAATTTGTATTTTAATACAAATCTTCAAATTCCAAGGCCAATAGTCATTTTCTTTTTTAATAGCATTTTGTTTTTCCAGATACATGCAAAGATAGTTTTCATTATTCATCTTTACAAAACCTTGTGTTCCAATTTTCCCCAGCCCAAGAAAACAAGCAGTTTGATATTGATTAAACATGTGCAATTCTTCTAATCATATTTCTATATTTGTCATACTATATAAGAAAAATCATATCAAAGGGGAAAAAACACAAGAAAGAAAAAAAAAAGCAAACAAATAATATTTTTAAAAAGTGAAAAGACTATGAGTTGATCCACATTCAGTCTCCATAGTTCTCTCTCTGGATGTGGATTGCAGTTTTCATCAGAAGTCCCAACAGTCATTTTCTGCATCAATGTACCCTTGTTATTTGCCCCAGTAGAACATAAGCTTCAGGTAGAAATTGCTTCATTTGTTTTTCTCTTGGGTTCTCAGTAGCCCGACCCTCTCTAGGAGCTTACTAAATGTTAATTAACTTGAATCAAATAGTAATGATAATAGAAAACTATACTACAGACCTTTACTATGCTTTGAGATTTGTAGCTAAAAAGCCTCAGGTTTGCTACCTAACTCTCCCTTTCCTTCTCTATTATAAGTATGTTATTTTGCCCCAGTAGAACATAAGCTCCCTGAGGGTAGGGACTGCTTTATTTATTTTTCTCTTGGGTTCCCAGTATCCTGACCCTCTCTAGGAGCTTACTAAATATTAATTAACTTGAATCAAACAGTAACATTAATGGACCTTTACTATGCTTTTGGATTTGCAGTGAATAAGCCTCAGTTTTGCCACCTAACTGTTCCCTTCCTTCCCCCTTACCAGTGTGTTATTTGCCCTAGTAGAGCATAAGCTCCCTGAGGGTAGGGGCTGCTTCATTTATTTTTCTCTTGGGTCCCCAGTAGCTTGGCTCTCTCTAGGAGCTTACTAAATGTTAATTAACTTAAATCCAACAATAACAGTAATGAAATATTATTACTACAGACTTTTACTGTGCTTTGAGAGTTGTAGCTAATAAGCCTCAGGTTTGGAGAATACTCTGCAGGCCTCCCATTGATCTCACTACTCAGAAGAAGCCTTATCTTGGGCAGAGCAGAGGGGAGATTTACTCACTTTCTGGGTAAATAGCTGAGGCCCTGGCTGCTGTGGTTATTTAGCAGGGTCATTCCTGTAGGTTCCCTTTGAAAAACAAACCAAGGCCTTGTTCTCTGTCATTTACTGGGCTGCTCCATTTCTAAACAGAGGCTGATGCTGATAAAAGGACATTCTCTGATCTTACTGAAGCACTTGGGGCAGAAAACAGGATTTTCAATAAATTTCTTTTTGTCCTTTGCCATCAGTTTCCTTTCAAGCTAAAACAACAGGGTTCTGTGGATAGGACACAATATTATTCCAGGATCTCAGAGACTGGCCTGGGTCTCCGTGGGTTAGCTCTGTCTGATGCCAGCTGCTCTTGGGTGGGAAAAAATAAGTAGGAAGGGAAAAAAGGCTAAAGGATTTTATAAAAGACTGGAGATTTCCCCTGAAAGGCTACTTTGTTGTTTTGTTTTCCCATGAGAAATTAGGAGGCAAAGGAACCTTAGGGAAGTAAAGCCTGGTACCCAAAAGATTTGAAGTTCTTTCTCTTTAATTTTTTTAAAAAATGAAGAAAACAGCCATTTACTTAGTCTATATTCATTTCCATTCAACAAGCACTTGGGGGTCAAATGTTGATTCAAACATTTAATTGCTGTATATCACTATATTACTTAACTTTTCTTGCTTTGGTTTCCTCATCTGTAAAAAGAGGGGATTGGTATCAATAATCTCTAAAACTAGAGATTTTTAATCTTTGACAGTATGGTCAAGTCTATGGAACCCTTTTCAGAATAACATTTTAAGTTATATAAAATAAAATACAAAATATAACAGAGAAAATTAATTATATTGAAATACAATTATTAAAGAATTTTTCAAAAAACACCAAGTTCATAGATACCATGTTAGAAAGTTCTACTCTAATCTGTGATTGTGTGATTCTATGAACTTGTGTGAACATAGCCAGTTCACTTCACTACTATCAGTCTCAGTTTCCCCATCTGTAAAATGGGGAAAGTTAATAGCATCTATCTCACAGGATGATAGGAAATAGTATGTTGTATTTGTCAAGTACTTTGTAAACTTCAAAGCACTTTGTAAATGTCAGTTATTATTATTGTTCTTCTTGTTGTTATTAAGCACTGTGCTTGATATAAACATAAATCCTCCAGGAGGATACATTCTACTATGTCGGGAAGAAGAAATATGTTTCCAGAAAATTGATATAAAATATAGCCAAAGTAAATGCCAAATAATTTCCTAGATTGAGGATAGAATTGCTCTCAACTGGAGACATCAACAAAAGCCTCTTATAGGAGGTGACATTAGAGCCTGGATTTTAACTTTTTGTTGTTCAGTCATTTTAATCATGTCTGACTCTTCATGACCCTCTTTGGGGTTTTCTTGGTAAAAATGCTAAAATTGTTTGTCATTTCCTACTCCATCTCATTTTATAGATGGGAAAACTGAGGCAAACAGGGTGAAGTGATTTGCTCAGGATGACATAGCTAGTGAAGTGTCTGAGACTGGATCTGAACTCATCAATATGGTCTTCCTGACTCTAAGCCCATATTCTATCCATTGAGCCACCTAGATTTCATGGGGGTGGAGGGAGTAAGGAAGGGGTATATTTTAGGCATAGGGAATAGTGTGTATATAGAGATACAGAGGGAAGGAACAGACCTGTTCTGTATGGGAGCAACAGGTAAGCTATCATCGGTCATGGTTCTGGATAAACTCAAGAGTTAAAAATCACTTTATACCCTCAATTAGATTCCAAGATTTAAGGTCCTCAGGTGCTTTGGTTAGAATTTAATTCAGTAAACATTTAAGTATTGATGTGTATTAGTCACTGGGAATAGAAAGTAGAAAGGTTAAAAATCCAAAAAATAAAGATCCTAACTTCCTTTCAAGAGCTTATTTTCTTCTAAAGATGAAACTTGTACACCAACAGTTAAATGATTTGCTATTTGAAGAGTGCTATCAAAATTGGGAAGATGAGGCAAGACTTTTCATTGGAGGCAGCCTCTAAAATGAGTACTAAAGGAAGATGTAATGATCATAAGAAACCAAAGTGAGGAAGGAGGATGTTATAGACATTGGGGATGGTCTGTGTAAAAAGTGTGGAGGCAGGAAATAGAATCCTATATATCCACAGGGTGGGATAATGATTAGAACAGTTTGAAGGGAAACAAAAAATGCATGCAAGGATGTGTTGTGTAGTAAGTCTGGAAATTGAAGGCCAGAGCCCTATTAGAAAGAGTTTGGAATGTTTGTCAAAGGAGTTGATATTTTATCTTAGAGGCAATAGAGAATTAGTTTGGATTCTTGAGAACATTTTCAAAGCTTTAGAAATTCTAGTTGTAGTCTCCACACAGAATAAGACCCTAGTGATTGGGATGCAGAGCTACATATTTAACCACCACTGTTTTTTTATTTAAATAAAACAGAATGAAGAATTCCATCCCTTCTCTATGCCAGATTCATGTTGCCCTTTCTTTCTACAAAGGAATAATTTTAATCCAGACAACTGAACAAACATTTACTAAGTGTCTGCTTCAGGACACTTAGTAAATATTCTATGGGTAGGGATACAAGGTAGACATATCCAACACTAGGATGCAAATAATGAGAAAGAGAACACTCAATATGTGTGGTGTTGATGGTGTGAATTTATAAAAGAAATGGCACCTGAGCTGAGACTTCAAAGATCTAGAGTTAGAAGGAAATTCAGAGACGATCTAGTTCAACCCCTCATAGTACAAATAAGGAAACAGATGCTCAGTGGTTAGGGTCATGAAATCACATATTTAGAGATGCAAGTGACTTCTAAGACCATCTAGTCCAATCTTCTTATGTTACAGATGAGGAAACTGAGGGTCAGAAAGATTAAGTGAAATCTCCCAAGTCACATAGACAGTAAGTATCAGAGTGGAATTAGAACTCAGATCTTGTGATTCTTTAAAAAATGCTTTTTCCATGCTCGAAGAATGGCAGGCTTTTCAATACAAAGAATGGATGGAATTATATTCCTGGTATTAGGTCAGCCTCTATGCTTATATGGAGACAAAAGATGGAGTTCTGGAGTTCAGAGAACAGACAGGAGTCCATTTTGGTGAGGAAGGAGAATTTTTGAGGGGGAGTAAAATGAAATAAGACTGGAAAGATAGGTGGGAGCCAGCTTATGGCGTCCTTTAAATGCCAGTTTCTAAGACTGTGTAGAGTCTGTAGGCGAGTCATTTATAGAACATTATAATTTATAATGTGAAAATTTCTATTCTATTTCCAACATAAATTAATAATTAGCTTATGATATTTAATAAAATACATAATCTCATTAGCATCCTATAAAAAGCAGAAGTAGATTTCCTGGTAATTCTGGCAAAGTTTTGTTGGAGTGTTATTTTTCCCTTTGCTTCTTTTTTGTGCTGGTAAATAAGAAAATGTTCAGTGAAAGGTAATTAGGGGCAAAGCCCATCAGTTCCCAAGAACAGAAATCCCTCATGATTTTCTGATTTATTGTTTAATTGCACTAAAAGTATGTATATATATATATATATGCATATGTATATATATACATACATATATATGTATTTGTGATTGTATCTGTGTGTGTGGTGAGAGACACAGAGAGAGAAACAGAGAAAAAGAGAGAAAGACAGAGACACATTTTTTAAGAAGTTGCTAATGGCGTTACAGAAGTAACAATGTGCTCTTGCAAGCTATACCACTAGAGGACAAAGTGACAGGATCTACCAAATTAGAAAAGTTTTGATTACATCCCAAAAACTGAATTATAACTGTTCTTTAAAGATCACCTGAGCTAGATATGTGGAAGTTGATTACCGACACACTAACTTCTTTAGGCATGGCAACCCATGGGGGCAAAAAAGACATACATTTAGAAAATATTCTAGAGGAAGCAGACATGCTTTCTTGGATGGGTCTGTGATCTCATCAATATGGGCACTCCCTCCAGTGAGGTAAATTATAAGTCATCTATACTTTTCCATGCTTCATGATTCTTTTCTGTATCTTTCTGTTAATTTTCCTCTCAAGAGTCTATCCATTGTCCTGAAGTTCAGGGGTTCTTAGCCTCTTTTGTGTCCTGGGCCCCTTGGACAGTCTGGTGAAACTTATATAATCCTTCATAGAAGTATACAAAATAAATACATAGGATAACAAAAGAAAGCAAATACATTGATATGCAGTTTATACCTATAGAGAACCACAGAAATTGGGCAACTCTGAGAAAAGTATACTTGAAGAAAAGATAACTACAGCAGGGTGTTAACTCAGTGTGACTGATGAGATGATGCTTCTCTAGTCACACATACTTAGTACTTAGCATGGTAATGTAATGGCTCTACAGTTGGCACATGCTCAGTGGCTGCAGTGATGTAATTGTACTAGGGTGTTTAAGGGATGAAAGGACTTGAGGAAGAGAAGATTCCAAAGAGACTCCAGTGAGCCTGTGCTTGAGCTTGAGCTCAGATTCCAGACTCCAGAGAAAGCTAGCCTGGACATTAAAATACCCACATATATCAATATCTAGCTTTATGTCTATGAGAGAGATAAAGACAGAAAAGGACAGAGAAACCAAAGGAGAGACAGAGGATGAATATTTTACAATCTGTCTACTGATTTTGTCACTCAACAAAAGCTTAATTACCAGTCATCAGCTAATCACTAAATCCAAGGACCTTTTCTCAATTGTCATCCTTCTTGGCCTCTCTATAGCCTTTGATATTGTTGCGCTCTCTCTCTCTCTCTCTCTCTCTCTCTCTCTCTCTCTCTCTCTCTCTCTCTCTCTCTCTCTCTCTCTCTTTCTCTCTCTCTCTCTCTCTTTCTCTCTCCTTCCTTCCTTCCCTCCCTCCCTTCTTCCCTGCCTCCCTCCCTCCCTATCTCTCTCTGTCTCTGTCTCTCTTCTCTCTCTCTCTCTCTCTCTCTCTCTCTCTCTCTCTCTCTCTCTCTCTCTCTCTCTCTCTCTCTCTCTCTCTCTCTCTCTCTCCTTACGGCTCCCTCTCTCCTCCCCTTCTCCCCAACTTTCTGTGCTTCTCTGTATCTCTCCTCTCCTTTCCACTCCTTTCCTGTCTCTCTGTGTCTCTCACTGTCTCTCTGGCTCTCTCCACTCCCCTCATCTATCTCTATTTCTCTGTCTGTCTCTTCCTCTTATTTCTCTCTGTTTCTGTGTGTGTGTGTGTGTGTGTGTGTGTGTGTGTGTGTGTTTCTCTCTGTCTCTCTCCTTCTCTCTCCTGAATATCCTTGCTTCTCTATTTCCAGTTCTACTTTTGGAGAGAAAGAGAGAAAAAATGAGTAACAGTATCAAAGTCTGCAGAGGGGCCAATCAGATAAGACTCAAACTCTCTTCTTGTGGAGAGGCGCATGCCTCCTACTAGTCCCTATAACTTGTGAATCCTCACCCCATTCCATTTATACAAAACCTTTAATTGTTAAACATAAAAGAAATTACTTAACAATAAGCCCAAAGCAAGAATTATTATATCATCAATTACTCAACATAAATCAAAATGCAGTAGAAATCAAACCATCACAGTCCACCAATATACTTGGGTCACATTTTTCCATAGATAGATAGACATATATCTACATAGAGATAGATATAATGATAGATAGATATGTTTCTAAGAGAAGAGGGCAAACACAGAAATCTGGCAGGGAAACACTATGCATAGAACAGCTTAGAACTTACAAGCCTTTATATCCTTGGTCCACAAAACCCCACAGAAACCACATCTATGCTAATTGCTCCCTTTCAAGTCCTCACTGCTCTCTTAAGGGAACAATCTATTCTGCTGCACTTAAACTGATGAAACAGTGAAAAGCTCTTAAAAGATCACTTTAAAAACTGTTATGCTATTATAGAGACTCAAAATTCCTTTAAGCCATGGAACTGCAAATGCTTTTAGGTTCACCATCTGGGCAAAGCAAACAAGCTCAGTCAGCTTTTCACTTACTAGAATGCTGCATCATCCAATCAATTCTTACTATCTCTCTGTAGTGAAAGAGCTCCCAGTAAAACTACTGAGGTTGGCTCTCTGGATAATTCAAGTACATCCAGCCAGATTTTCACTTAACAGAACACTGCTTGCCCCTGACCAATCATCTCTTAACCTAGGTTGATTGCAAAGCACCTGTAAAGTCTCTATTCCTTCTGCTTTTTCCTCTAAAACCAGAGATGGCAGCAAAGAGCAATCAGGCAATTCTAAGAAGTTTCCTCTTTCTCAAATTATAGATGACAGGAAGGATGATAAATGAAACTGCAGAAAAAGTCAGCTTTCTTCTAATTACCCAGAATCACTACTTCTTCAGTTAATCCAAAATTCAGTGTTTGAATTCCAATCAGGAGATTTCCAAGTACAGCAACTGAAACCTTCCCATCCGCCAACTCTTCCTGCCAGCATCTTCTCACTTGTTTCCTGCTGTCTTCTCAACTGTCCCTGTTATCTTCTTAACTCCTGTTTCATTATTTCATTGCCTCTAATGGCTCCAATCAGAGCCTTCTGGTAATCAGTGACTCATTTTTTCCTACAGGAGGTAAAATTTGTGGAATTTTTTCTGTTACTTATTAAATGAATAGATCATAATTATAATCTTTATAGTCTCCAAACAGTCATTTGTATTGCTGTTTTGTGAGTTTTATCCCCTAGAACATGAAAAATGATTACTAATGGGGCAGTGTCAAGATGGCAGAATATTAGGAGAAAGCACAGTGAGCTCTTCTCTCTTTCCCTTTTCAAAAAAGAAAAAAAAACTTCTTCCAAAAAGATCTAGAAAATACATCTTGATTGGGAAATCCAAGAAAAACAAATCATAGGGAGTCATTTTTCAGAATCTGAAGACATTGGGCACTGGGTTTAGCTAGGGGTACACTCCAAGGAATATTTTATCATAGGCAGAGGCTTTGCACCCAGAGTAAGATGAGGTACCAGATCAAGCATGGAGAGACTTAAATTAGTTCAGGGTATAGGAATAGCTGTGAATTGAAAGCTTTGTTTTTAATTGCCCAATCCTAGGTCAGAGACCCAGGACACACTGAGGAGGGGATTTGTACTGAGGTATAGTATTCCAAAATGAGAAATAGTCACAGGCCTTAGACTGGTTATCAGACAAAAAGGAAATTCAGAAACAAGCAGTAAGTGTGTGGCTTAGATATCAGAAGCTGAACAAAGTCTCGGTTAAAACCTCCAGCATAGTCTGAAGCCTGCAAAGAAATAACCAAGACAGGACTTTTAGGCAAAAGGGAACCTTTAGAGCTTTCCAGCTGGCAAATAATTGCTGAATACAACAGCAGTCTACTGAAACCCTAAAGGGAAAAGCCCAAAACTTGTTGCTCCTACCTAAGAAACTTGCAGGGCTCAGACCAGGGGAGCAGTGATCAGTCTTTATCTTGGGTCAAAATATTCTGAGAGCATGAAAGCTTTCAGGCCACCAGCTGAAACTGTTCCTAAGAGCCTGGAACAGCAGTGCACAGAATCCTAAGAAAGAAACAGCAGAACCAGCCCATACATTCTCTCAAGAAGTGTGCCAAACATATTTGACATGTATTGGACTAAGGAAGGGGTGGAGAGGAATAAAGGGAGAAAAAATTGGAACACAATGTTTTGCAAGGCTGAATGTTGAATAATAAATAAGAAGTGTGCAGAGCCTGGCTCTAATACACACACACACACACACACACACACACACATGTGTGTGTATATATATATATATATATATATATTATATATATATTATATATATGTATGTATGTATATGTATATATATATACATACATATATATGTATATTATATATATATATGAAATAAGAGTATATGGAAGGAGTGGAGAATTGGAAAAGAAATGATAAATTTGGAAGAAATATGGGAGAAATTATTGGAAAGGGAATTAGTAAACTGGCACAAGAGGTACAAAAACTTTCCTGAGCAACAAACACATTGAAAATTAAAATAGACCTCAGATACTAGATGTGTGATCTTGGGCAATTCACTTGGCCCTCTTTGCCTCAGTTTCCTCATCTGTAAAATGTGCTGGAGAAGGCAATGGCAAAACACTCCAGGATCTCTACCAAGAAAACCCCAAATAAAGTCACAAAGAGTTGAACCCAGTTGAAAAACCTACTGAAAAGTAATGTCACATTTTGATAGTGCTCAGGTGTGCAAAGTACTTTCCTCCCCTAAATTCAGGGAGGTATGCAGCAAAACAAGAAATTACAGGAATGCTGGGAGAGCATATGTATGGGAAGTGTAGAATGCTAAAAATTACATAGATATAGGGGGGAGGAAGTAGATGTGCATTTCAGGGGGTAAATCTAAATGATGTGAATGTTAATGAGAAATTTTATTGCATTTCCATAGTTCAGTGACGTCTCCTCAGTCAGTCATCACCCCTTTATCTGTAGGTTCCTGTGCAAATGAGAAGCTCTACATTCCTCAGGTGTCTGAAGGTTTTGGGAATATCTGCAGCTTGACGGCTCCTAGGATCAAAGACTCGTTTTATGTGTTTGCCCTAAGGGAAACTTTAGTCTTTCTTGCCACTGAACAGAGCAGCAAAAGAGCCCAGCTCAAAGAACGAAATGCTTAAATTGGTTTAAATGCTACTTAGGTGTCCCTAGTGACAAGGAGAAATCTCCAGGTCTATCTATTTAAATAACAATAATAATATAAGAGCAAGAGAAGAGAGAGAGCATATTAATGAGAAGCTATCTGGTTCAGTGAATGGAAGTCTAGTCTTAGAAGTTGGCAGACATAAGTCAAGCTGTCCCTCAGAAAGTATTTAGCAGTGAGATCCTGAACAAATCATCATCATTTAATCTCTCAAAAATCTCAGAAAGAATCTCAAAAAATGTCCATGTAAACATATATGTGGATATGTATATATCATGTAAATATGTATATATACATATATTTAATCTTCATCTGCTGTTATCCAGTCATGTCTAACTCTCCATGACTCCATTGGAGCTTTCTTGGCAGAGAGGCTGGAGTGGTTTGCCATTTCTTCTCCAGATAATTTTACAGATAAGGAAACTGAGGCAAACAAGGTGAAATGACTTCTCCAGGATCATATAGATAGCAAGTGTCTGAGGTCCATTTTAATTTTCAAAGAGGTTGTTGCGGGGACAAGTTTTTGCATCTTTTTGTGCCAACCTCTTAATTCTCTTTCCAATTATTTCTTCCACAATTCTCATTTCTATGACTGATAACTGTCAGAGGTCAGATTTGAACCCAGGAAAGTCAGTCTTATTTCTAGGCCTAGAGATACATCCACTACACCACCAAACTTCCCTCTATAAATACACACATATAAATGTACATGTGTATGTGCATGTCCATATATATTTGTATGTACACACATACATACATGATCACATGTGCGTATGTTTGTATTGTTTGTCCTTCATTCTCAGAAAGACCATGACATCAGGGAGCTGATATCATGACATGAAAGTGCATAGGATTTAAGTGAAGCAGGGCTATGCAAGGTCACCTGCCTCACTTTCCCCTCCAGAGCCATCTGGGTCACTTAGCCAGATAGAGATCAAAGAACACTGCAGATGGCCCTGGATGCAATGGGGGACCTTGATCTTTTGAACCTAAGGTCTTCAACAGGTCTCAGTTTGACTGAGGTGAAATTCATTCAATGATTAAAACTAAGTAGCAATTGAGACAAAGAATCTCCTCTTTCACCTAGTCAAAAAAAGACAAACTACTCTCCAAGTAAATAAATGAATCTAGAAGGGGAAGACCTTCAGGAAATCAGCAGAAGTGATTATTATTTACCTTCTGAGTCAATCAGCACCCAAACAATGACCAAAGGGGGATTAGCCTGGGACTTATTGGTGGCCAATGGAGAATCAAAATGGTTTTAGTTTAAGGCATGGGTCTTAAGAAAGAATTCACATATGTATGTATATTGTACATATGTATACTATATATATTTATATATATGTTTGCATATATACAGACATATAGGTCAGTATCTGATTTCCATTTTATAAATGTAGAGCGTTTCTGGTGTCATTGCCAGGTTAGCTCACTGGTCTAGAATAAATGCTTATTCCTTGATTGATCCGTACTTTATAATCTTTTAAAGCCAGAGTTCCTAACCTTTTGAGTATAATGAAACTCTGTTAATGTAAGGTGTACAATCCTTCTCATAATAATGTCTTTTGATGTGTTTTAAAAATTGAATAGAAAGGGACAGGTAGGTGGCACAGTGGATCAGCCCTGGTCAGGAGGACCTGTGTGATGACTGGATACCTTAGAATCAGCTAGAGTCAGGATAAGCAAAAGTCCTTGGTCTTTATTCTTGGTCTTTAGTGGTAAAAGTAAAGGGAATGGATGTGCAGGATCTCTGCAACCTCACCTCTTCATTTCCTGCCCAGAAGTGACTCTGGCTAGTCTTACTTCACCCCCTAGTCCCTCCTACAATTCTCTGTATACACCAAACGATTGGGCCAGCACAGGATAGTGGGAAGGGCCATTTTCCAAGCATATTCTAATATTGTCCAATTGGTAATTAGCCTTTAAGTGCTCAGTTGTCCTACCTCAGTGTATTAACTCAAGAGTTTCAGCCCTTTACAGACCTGAGTTCAAATCTGACCTCAGACACTTAACACTTCCTAGTGACCCTGGATAAGTCACTTAACCCCAATTGCCTCAGCAAAAAAAAAAAAAAAAAAAAAAAAAAAAATTGAATAGGTTTTCAAAAGAAACCAATTTAAATTGATGGAGACCAGTTTAAGAAGCCTTGTTGTGTAGTTATCTAGCTCTAAGTGGTAAAACTGGTTATAGTTGCACAATTAATATGTGTCAGAGACAGAATTTGAACCTGGATCTTCTTAGCTCTGTAACTATGACTTTTGGGGTACCTTAGCACTTCTTTTTGTTAATTCCACTCCAGGACTTCTCCCATTATTCCATTTGACAGATAACCAAATTAAGATAAATCATCATTAAAATTATTTGTTTGAAGTTACTCTGAGTTCTAGTGATTGCTGGTAATAAAATCTTAGAGATATATTCACCTTTCATGCCCCTGGCCATGTGACCTGTTTCCCATTTCACAAAGTTTCCTTTCTGCAAATTCTTATAAATGTCTAACCAGGGACCCTCGGGCTAGCCTCTGGCCCCTTATTGGAAATGCTGCCTTTGTGAATAAATCCCGAGTAAAAAACTATCTTCAGCTGCCAGTAAATTTTGATCTCCCCTTTCCCCAAATGGCCTTTGCTCACATTTTCCCTCACAGCAAAGTAAATGATGTGAATCCGCTTATCTGCTTTGAAGTGGATTTGATGGGACTGCTCTCTGGTGATTGGTTCAGCCATAACCCTCTTCCAAGCCTGGTCCCTGATCCCAAGTAATGATGTCTATGTACCCCTATAGAGAAAAGTAACATTCAACTGGGGCTCAGTCATATCTGTTTGATGGTTCTCTTATCCCCATGTTTAATAGAGCTACCACAAATCGTGTGTTTCTAATACTTTAATTTTAAGAAGAGAAAGTAGCCAACTGAGAAAATAGTAATACTTATTTTTTCATTTCTTATTTCCTCATAGTTGGCCATGTAGGATTTCTGGATCATTTTTAAAAATGTATATTAAAATTTTAAGTGAATTCATAGAAGACCACAGTATCATAATTTTCAATAATGGAATCTCATTTGTGAATACATGTATTTCTCTCTCTCTCTCTCTCTCTCTCTTTCTCTTTCTCTCTCTCTCTCTCTCTCTCTCTCTCTCTTTCTCTTTCTCTCTCTCTCTATATATATACACACACACACACATACACACACACACATATATAGTGTATACACAGAAAAAATATACACACATATATGAATATACATATACAGAGGGGGGAGAGAGACAGAGAGAGAACAACTAGGTGGTATAATAGAGTCATGACCTCAATTCAGGAACATTCATCTTCTTGAGTTCAAACCCAGCCTTAGACACTTATTAGCTGTGTGAATCTAGGTCGGTCATTTCATCTTGTTTGCCTAAAATTCTTCATTTCTAAATGAGCTGGAGAAAAATTTGGCAAACTACAAGAGTCGGAACATGACTGAACAACCAGAAAAATAAAGATATGAAGATACAACATAAGACATACATACCTGCCCATACATATACACATACATAAACATATATATGGAATATTCACCAAAGCTCATTCATTTTCCTGTATAATCGATAGATTTCCCCTCTCCCAAATTCTAAAAAAATCACTTGTTTCACATTCTTCTCTTTCATATCTGACTTTTTCCAGTCATGTTGGTCCACCAACTATTCCCCAAACTTGAGCTTATGAGATCATAGATTTAGAATTGGATGAGACCTTACCTCAGAGTGTATTACTTCCAATTCCAAAGATGAGGGAACTGAAGCACAGAATGTTTACAAACTGTATCATCTTGACTGCAGTTTGGAGAAGCCAAGTCTCTCTTCTGCTCCCCTAAATCATACATGTTGACTCCCTTGATAAATTCCTTAAGTTCACAGTTTTGTTTTTATTTTTATATCCCCTTAGCACAATTTCTCTTACATAGTAGATGCTTTAAAAATGCTTGCTTTTTAATTGTCTATGTACAAAAAATCTTTAATATTTTTTTTGGTCCCCA